>NW_022436959.1:11272156-11329802 GCF_009761245.1 Sapajus apella | reverse complement strand
TTTTTTTTTTTTTTTTTTTGAGACGGAGTTTCACTCATGTTACCCAGGCTGGAGTGCAATGGCGCGATCTCGGCTCACCGCAACCTCCGCCTCCTGGGTTCAGGCAATTCTCTTGCCTCAGCCTCCTGAGTAGCTGGGATTACAGGCACGCGCCACCAGGCCCAGCTGATTTTTTTTTGTATTTTTAGTAGAGACGGGGTTTCACCATGTTGACCAGGATGGTCTCGATCTCTTGAACTCGTGATCCACCCGCCTCGGCCTCCCAAAGTGCTGGGATTACAGGCTTGAGCCACCGCGCCCGGCCTGAAGTCATTTTTTTTTAATCTCTTAACAGTCCTGAACGAGTACAGTGATGCACAGCTCTCCTCCATGCCTCTGGCTTTGTGATGGACATTGTGTTGTAATTGACCTCCCAATATCCACTCACCCCGTGACTGGCTGAGGCCAATCAGCACATGGGACCTGTCTGGTCACCGTCCAAATTGTGTCCAACGCTTGGCCCCAATAGAAATGTAATGCAAGCCACATATGCAATTTAAAATTTTCTAGTAGCCACATTTTAAAGAGTAAAAAGAAACAGGTAAAATTAGTTCTGGAAATATATTTATGTAACTCAATACTGTATATTCAAAATATTATATAAACACAATCAATATAAAAATTGAGATATTTTACATTCAGTTTTTCATACTAAGTCTTCAAAATTTAGCATGTTGTTTATACTTATGGAATACCTCAATTTGGAATAGCCACATTTCAAGTGCTTGATAACCACATATGGCCATAACTGACACTATAGGACTTCAATTCTATATTTTAGAGTAGAGTGAGGAAAAGAGCGTTGTTTCTCTTCACCCTCTGTTTTAAAGCTATAAATGAGGAAGGATATTGCCCCTGTGGCTGCTTGCAACCATCTTATGACCATGAAGTGATCCAGACTGGATCCTGGGTCCTTGATCACATAACTAAGCTTTGCTACTCCAGAGTCTGCCTGCCTCTGAACTCCCAGTGATGGGACATGATTCATTGCTCTAGAGTTTAAGCCATTTTGAGTCTGACTTTCTGTTAAACACGTCAGAAAATGTGCTAATCTGCATACCCCTCCCATTCACATTATAGCCACAAAGGAGTATTTCTAGCCCCCGTGATGAGTTTTCTTGTCATATCAAGTAAGTAGACACCAGCCAAACACATTTCTCACCCAGGCTACAAATTGAGAGAACCAGTGAAACTCTAAGTCTCCTATTTCCCTGAAAAGTTACTACTGTCTTCACTTTTGTTTGAATCCTATGGCAGTGGATCTTTTCTTAAGGAAGTTAAGGCAGCACTTTATATTAGATATTTTAGAAGCAAAAGAGTAGACTGATTTCCTCTAAGCACTGTGTTTCAAACAAAATGAGTCCATCCTTGGATACAGACATAATCACAATAAAACAAAATTATTTGAGTCCAAAATAAAATCAGTTAGTATGAACTTGTTGTGCTTATATAAACAGGAAAAGCCTCTCCAAAGTCTCAGATATAGGAACTGCATGAAACTCTGAAACTGAAATATGGGCAATGGGCAAGTGTCTAATGATGGTCCCTTCCTTGGGATGGAATGTTGCCAACTGCTCACTGATTCTGCCTATAAAGTTACCAGGATAAATGCATATAGACGGCTCTATTCAGAAAGGTCTAAAGCACTTACATTAAAAACAAAGAAAGATCTGAAATCAACAACCCAAATTTATACCCTAAGGAACTAAAGAACTAACCTCAAAGTTAGCAGAAGGAAGATGATAATACAGATTAGAGCAGAGATAAACAAAATAAAGAATAGAAAGCTAGCATAGAAAATCAACAAAACCAAGAGTTGGTGCTTTGAAAAATTCAACAAAATTGACAAAGCTTTAGCTAGATTGACTAAGAAAAAAAAGGAAGTAATAGTCATAACTAAAATCAGAAATGAAAGAGGGAACATTATAACTGATTTTACAGAAATAAAAGGAGTATGATAGAGTACTACAAACAATTGTGCAGCAACAAATTGGATAACTTAGATGAAATGGCTAAATTCCCAGAAGTACACAACTTATTGTACTGAATCACGAAGAAACAGAAAATCTGTTTCTGGGTCATGAAGAAACAGAAAATCTCAATAAACCCATAACTACTAAGGCAATTAAATAAGTAATCAAAAACCTCCCAACAAAGAGAGGCCCAGGCCCAGATGACTTCACTAGGGAACTTCTACCTAATATTTAAAAAAGAATTAACACCAATCCTTCTAAGCTCTTCCAAAACAATTGAGTAGGAGAGAAAACCTACAAACTCATTCTGTGAGGCCAGTACCTTGATACCAAAGCTAAATAAAGACACTACAAAACAAAAAACAAAAACAAAAAAAACTCTATAAACCACTACTCCTAATGAACATTGTTACAAAAAAATCTTCAACAAAATACTAGCAAACAGAATTCAATAGCACATTTAAAGGATTATACTAACATGACTATGTGGGATTTATTCCTGCAATGCAAGGGTGGCTCAATGTTTAAAAGTCAATCAATATAATATATAGCATTAACAGAATAAAGTAAAAAAAAAATTATCTCAATTGATGCAGTAAAAGCATTTGACCTATTTCAAACCTTTTTAATGATAGAAACAGTCAACAAATTACAAATAAAAAGTAACTACCTTAACGTAATAAAAACCACATATGAAAATCCTACAGCTAAATATATATACTCAATGGTGAAAGACTAAAGCTCTTCTTCTAAAATCAGAAAGAAGCAAGGATTCTCACTATTGCCACTTCTATTCTCTACTGGAAGTCTTAACCAGAGCAATTAGGCAAGAAAAAAATAAGCATCTAAACTGGAAAGGAAGACGTTATCTCTGTTTATAGATGACATAATCTGATATTTAGAAAACTCTAAAGATTCCACCAAAAAAAGTATTAGAAAGGTGAAGTTGTAGGATATAAAATCAATAAACAAAACTCAATTAGATTTCTAAACACTAACAATAAACAATTAGAAAAGGAAATTAAGAAAATAATTCCATTTATGATAACATGAAAAGAATAAAATACTTAGGAATAAACTTATCCAAATAGGCAACATGTTTGTACACTGAAAACTACAAAACATTGCTGAAAGAAGACACCAATAAATGGAAAGACATCCTGTGTTCACAGATTAGAAGACTTAATACTATTAACATGTCAGTACTGTTAAAAGTAATCTATAGATTCAATACAATCCCTATTGAAATCCTAATAACTTTTTTTTTTCAGAAATTAAAAATAAAAATCCTAAAATTTATATGGAATTTCAAGGGACACCAAATAGCCAAAACAATTTTGAAAATGAAGAACAAAGTTGGAGGTCTCATACTTCCTGATTCCAAAATGTAATAACAGAGCTATAGTAATAACAACTACATTATGAGTAAGGTACTGGCATAATGACAGGCATATAGACCAATAGAATAGGATAAATGACCCAGAAATAAACCTTCACATATATAGTTGAACGATTTTTGACAAGGGCCCCAAGATCATTCAATGGGAAAAGAAGAGTCTTTCAGCAGTGTTGGTAAAACTGGATACTCCATGAAAAGGAATGAAGTTGGACTCTTACCTTATACTCTTACCATAAGCAAAAATGAACTAAAAATGGATCAAAGACCTAAATGTAAGAACTAAAACTATAAAACTCTTAGAATAAAACATAGGGCTGGAAAGACTAAAGCATGATTAGAAGGGGGAAAAAAGAATAAAACAGAGGGAAGAAGCATCATGACACTGGATTTGTCAATGATTTCCTGAATATGACACGAAAAACACAGGCAAAAAAAAGTGCTAATACAGCTAATAAAGGGCTAATATTCTGAATATATAAAGAATACCTACAACTCAAAACTCAACAAAAAGCCCAACAACCTGATTTAAAAATGAGTGAAGGACTTGAATAGATATTTCTCCAAAGATATACAAATGGTCAATAAACAGTGAAAAAATGTTCCACATCACTAATTGCTAGTGATGTTTGTGTCTTCCCAAAACTCATATGTTAAAATTTGAATCTCCAGGGTGATTACATTAGAAGGTGGGCCTTTTGGGGAGCTGATTAGGTCATAAAGGCAGAGCCCTCATAAATAAAATCAGTACCCTTATAATATAAGCCCAAGGCAGCTCTTTCATCCCTCACATCATGTGAGGACACAGTGAAAGGCACCATCTATAACAAAGTGTGCCTTCATCAGATTCCAAATATGGCTGCTTGATCTTGGACCGCTGAGCCTTAAGAACTGTGGAAAAACAACCTGTTGGTTATAAGCTACCCAGTATACAGTATTTTATTATAGTAGCCCAAATGGACTAAGACACTAATCATTAGGAAATATGCAAATCAAAACCATAATAAATACCACCTCACACCCATTCAAGTGGCTACTCTCAAGAAAACAGAAAAATAACAAGTGGCAAAAATATGGAGAAATTGGAACCCTTGTGCACTGTTGGTGGGAATGTAAAATGGTGCAGCCACTATGGAATATTATGGTGGTTCCTTAAAAAATTAAAAATAGAATTGCCATATAACCCAGTAATTCCATATCTGGTTATACATCCAAAAGAATTGAAAGCAGAGACTTGAAGAGATATTTGTATACCCATGTTCATAGAAGCATTATTTACAATAGCCAAAGGGTGGAAGCAACCTATGTTCACCAGCTGATGAGTGTATATAAATAATGGAATATTATTCCATCTTAAAAATAAGGAAATTCTGATTCATGCTACAGCATGGATGAACCTTGAGGACACTATGATGTTAAGTGAAATAAGCCAGCCAGAAAGGATACTATATGATCCCACATACATGAGGTTCTTAGAGTAGTGAAATTCACAGAGACAGAAAGTAGAATGGTGGTTGTCCAAGACAGCGGGGTGGTAGACCAGAGAATTATTGTTTAATGGGTACAGAGTTTCAGTTCTGCAAGATAAAGAGAGTTCTATAGATGGATGGTAATGATGGTTGCATAACAGTGTGAATGTACTTAATGCCACTAAATTACACACTTTAAAATGGTGAAAATAGTAAATTTTGTGTCATGTGTATTTTACCAAGATTTTTTTAAAAGTTCAATTCTTGCTTGTCTTAGTTCCCAGAAGACTCAATCATCATAACTCAAGAAGTCCATTTCAAATATAGTATTAAAACTTGGATTTCTATCGTAACATGTAAACAGGGCTGCCACTCCTTTTAAAATATAAAGGACCCCAAACAAGATGGTTTTACTAACTCCAGAGAGAAGAATATAGTATTCACATCTGGATTATTTTCTCAGGAAAAATTTTCACTCATCAATATCTCCCTCTTTATGTACTTTGTTCAACCAACATTTATTGAGAGCCTACTGTGAGCTAGACACCAAGAATACCAGGAAGTTAGGGGCTTGAATCTATCAGGCCTCCTTAGGTTGAGAATCTACATTTGAGCTAGATCTTGCAGGATAAATAGAATTTGCCAGGTGGCAAAAGGTAGGGAACCGCATTCTCAGAAGCTGAAAGAGCGTGTGCCAAGGCATGTAATTGTGAAAGGGGAGGATCCATCCTAGGAAATGGGAAACAAGAAGGCATGAGTGGAGGCATGAAGCCAGGGAGAACAAGTTTCCAGCTTTTTGCTCTGCCTTCTTCTCACTTAAGCTGCCTTTTCAGTAATGAAGAGTTATGTCTAGGCATCTTGCATGCAGTCTAAGGGTAGCAGAATATTAGGTATCTATAAGTCTCTGTGGTCCTGGGAAAAGAAACAAAGATGAGTATCTTAGGCCAAGCAAGGCAAATGCCTACACACATGCCACCACCACTCCCTTCTCCCAATTCCACCGCAGGCATGAGTAATCAGTTATCTCTCAACTCCACAGGAGACATGACTAATCAATAATTGTGCTCTTTCCCTTTGAGGCTACACACAGTCTTGTAACCTCAACACAGCACTCAGACAGACAGAATCGATGAATCAGAATGGCACAGGAGATAAAACCTGTTTAACATCCATATCCCAGGGAGTAGCATGCTTTGGCTGACCCATGTTGAATATGCAGCAAACAAAAGCTTGACCACTTGTCAGCAGCAAGGAATTTAAGGTTGAAAGTTAGAATACATGGGTAGATCAAGGAGGAATCTTTTCATGCTGAAGTTTACTTCCAGCTTTTGCAAACTCATATTTTCAAGCATCTTCCATGTGCCAAGGACCCAGTACATACCATACGTATTTTACCACATGGACTATTCTCAACAACCTAGCAAATCAGGCATCTTTATTCCTGTTTAAGATGAGAAAAGTATGACACAAATATCTAAGTAATCCAGCCCAGAAAACAAGTTGAGAAAGAAGCAAAGTGAATATTTGAACCCCTATGACCAACTGCACCATATTGCCTCCATATTGTGATAATTAATTACATTTTAGGTATCACTTTTATTGTCTCATTTTGCATTTAGCATGGATATTGTTGAGAAGTCAAGAAATTACTCAAAAATTAGGAATATTCACAAAGTCAAAAAACAGAGGTCAAAGGGATATTGGCCACAAATTCTAAGGAAACTATGCATAAAATTGAACAGAGTTCAGTCAGTATGAAGGTCTCACATGACAATCACTGGTCTTGAAGCGTATGATGGGTTCTGAGAAGTTATGGATTTCCATCTTGCTCTAAGAATTAGGCATTCACCATTATCCACATTTTTTTTCTCTGTACCCAGTCAAGTAAGACATGATGCTCTTTCTAGCATTAGGCATCCAACAGCATTTCAGTTCATCCCAGGGAACTCTTCTTGTCTAAAAGAGAAACCACAGAAGGCTCTTGCTACCCAGGGGTAATTGCTATTACCTATAGTTGAATCAAGCTGATTTGGATTCAGTGTCTATCCATTACTCAGGGGAGAATTCCCCTCTGGGTAGAGAACATGAAGATGGTTCTTCCCTGAGGTCTCACTCTAGGCAAAGTTGACTTTCCCAAAGTATCTATACTAACTTGTGTGTTTGTTGGACAAAAACTGTATCTGTCTTTTTCAAGTATTTCTTTTAAAGATATGTTTTTATTATGGTGGAATTATTTTATAATGCTTGCATTGCATTTTCAATTCCTAAAACAATATTTGTAATGTACTACTAAAGAAGGCAATATTAATACAATTTCTGTAAGGTTTTAATTATTCAGGTATTTTTAAAATTCCCTTTCTTTCTTTTTTTTTTCGAGACAGAGTCTTTCTCTGTCACCCAGGCCAGAGTGCAGTGGTACCATCTCGGCTCACTACAACCTCCATCTCGTGGGTTCAAGTGATTCTCCTGCCTCAGCCTCTCAAGTAACTGGGACTATAGGTGCATGCCACAACATCCGGCTAATTTTTTCTATTTTTAGTAGAGACAGGGTTTCTCCGTGTTAGCCAGGATGGTCTCAATCTCCTGACCTCATGATCCGCCCACCTCGGCCTCCCAAAGTGCTGGGATTACAGGCGTGAGCCACCACGCCCAGCCTAAAATCCCCTTTCTATATAAACATTCATCACCACAAATAAATAAATGCGTCCTTCAACATTTTCTCCTACTTACTCTGAATAAGTTAATGTGTATTTGGCAGGGATGCAGTACAACTCATGTTACTGTCCCTTAGGGCTTCAAGTGTAAATATTTTCCAATGTCAAGATCTATAGTCGCAGATGAAATCCAAGAATTGCTAAATCCTCACGCCAGGGCTGATTAAAACACACCAATGAAGTTGAAAGGAAGACTGCCTTTCTTGCAGAGATATGAATATTAGATGAAATTTAGGGAGTCAAAATGATAAATCTGAGGTCACCAGTACACTCTAAAACCAGCTGCAGCTAGAGTAGGCACTCTCAAGGTAATGGCACATGCCAAGGCCTGGGAGAAGGAGACTTGCGTTCTAGCCCTACCTCCACATCTTCTAATCCATGTGGCTTTGACTTTGATCAGTAAAACGGAAATTAAAACATTGCCTTGCCTTCTACTCCATACAATTGTTATGAAGAGCAAATGCAGTAATGCATATAATGTGCTCAGAAAGCCATGAACTGCTCTATCAAAGGCAGTTATTTAGACCCTTGCAAAGGCTGTTAGCATTTACATTACATTAAGGAATACTAGAGCTTCATATATTCAATTAATCCTTTAATCTCTTGCAATCAAGCCTCCACTTCTGTACACCATGACACTTTCTAAAGAATGTCCCAGCTTAGAAGTTGAGAGAATGTGGAGGTAAAGTCACAGATGAACTAAAAAACAAACTGCCACATTCCATGTCTGTGAGCCTTATCTCCACTGACTTCATTTTTACCATAGATTCCCCCTCCCTTGAAAGGGGATGTTTTTAAAATCAAATCATATTTTAAATATACAAAGGGGATGTTTTTAAAATCAAATCATATTTTAAATATATGAGGTTAGTTCACTTTGAAAGGGCAAAGTGAAGATTTGAACCCCTATGACCAACTGCACAATATTGCCTCCATATTGTGATAATTAATTACATTTTAGGTATTACTTTTATTGTGGTGAATCCTTTGGAATGTGAATTACTCTTAATCTATCTGCTGTGTAAATGCAGATTTTTATATCCTGGGTTTGCTTGAACTATATATACACTTGAGCTGAATGGGCCCCAGGAGTCATTTATTTCTCAACTCCAACTAACAAACTGCTGTTTTCAGTGCGTGATTGTTTCGGCAGCAGCACTGGAAAACAAGAAGGAAGGCAATGGATCGGGTCTCTAGCTCCATGCGGGGGGATGACTCATTCAAGATTCAAACACACGCCATTGTGGCACTCAGGATGAGGATTTTTCCTCTTTTCAATGAAAGGCAAACTTAGCCATAACCATCTAGCATATTGTATTAACTCTCGACAATGTAGTTTTCTTAACTACAAGCTCCTAGGGGCAGATATTTTATTTTTAATTAAGCATATAATTTACCTGTGTAAAAGTACCACATGCAGTTTATAAGTGCTACCTAAACATGAATTAATAAAACAAATATTCAGAGAAATGAAACAGTAAGCACCTAGAGGATTAGGTACTTACTCTCAGGACTAAATAACATTCCTTTATTAATAACTAATTATGCATCAAATCGAAAACAGGAATCTCAGCAGTCCTGAGTCATCACTTTGGTAAATCAAATGCCATGAATGTGAATGAATATCACTGGGTCCACTCCCTCTTGCATCTTTCTCTCTTCCAGAATACTTTCTCAGCATGTCTTGCTAATGAGTTGTACAATGATCTTTCAGCCAGAAAAATCGAGGCACACACTGTTTTAAGAGTGCCTGGGATTGTTTTAATCAGATATGGTAAGATATGCAAACGTAGAAATGACTGTCATAATGAAAAGAGTCTATTTTATACTTACAGGTTCCTGAAAACTGGAGCCATGGCATGCAGTGCAGGCCCACACGGGGAAGCAGCAAGGCTGGTCAGGAGACAGAGAGAGTGAAGGGAAAACTTGGGCAAGAGCCTTTATTGTGGTTTCCACAGGAAGAAATGGGCAAGGCAGGGTAAGCAGGCTTACGCTAGTTTGAATAATTTCACCTGGCTCTGGAGCATAAGGACTGTCCCTAGCTGTCTGGTGTTTGGCCCTGGGATGATTAGGGAAGGTGAACAGTGGCCCACAGTGCAATAGCCCCATAGAGGCTGTGGTTGGGAGTAGGGGCTCTGGATTGGTTGGTGTGCATATGAAAGGTGTGCTTGGAGGTGAGTTGTTTGCTATCTCCAGGAATGAGCTATCTCTGGAGGAGCAGTCTCTCCAGGGTCATCAAGACCCCAAGATGTCAAAACATCCAAAATACAGAATGAAAAGACATGATTAATAGACATACCCACTGTAATTCTCTGAAATGATACAGGAAGCCAGGGATTAGATCCAAACATACACTTTACCACATCCCTCCTGTCTGACCAGGAGTTTTCTCAGGAAGACTCTTTCTGAGAAGGTGGTAGCAATAGAAATTGGAGTTATGGAAATAGGTTGTCTATGACTTTTTATTGAATAATCATAACACCAGTTTTTCAAGCTGATAATACTGGGAAGTCCTCATATTACAATATATATCAAGCCCATAAGTAATGTCATCAATTAGAGTTAGGTTCAGTTACATGTGACTCAAAATTGAATTTATTAACAGTGGCTAAAACCATATAAATCTTTGTCTTTTTCGTGTAGTCCAGGGTAGGTATAGGATTCTGTTCCACTAAGTCCTCAGGGATCCAGGCTCCTATGATCTAGGGCCAAGCTACCCCTAGATTCTCTTTCGGTCCCCATGGTCCAAGATGGAAGCAATTATGTTCCAGGCAACAGGCTGGAGGAAGAAACAAAGGATAAGAAAGTAAGAGGCACATATCAGCTGTCTTTTATAGTTCTCAGAGTTATCATATGACATTTTAGTTTTCTCCCATTAGCCAGAACTTAGTCACATGGTCATACCTAGATGTAAAAAAAAAAAAAAAAAACCTGAATAATGTATTTGTTATATAGCTCTACTAAAAATCAAAGACTCTTATGATTGAATTTGGAAGACAACTAATGGTCCCTGTCACAGCAGCTGTTTTGAGTTTCCATTCCTTCACTTCTGTATTCTCTTCTCTTTCATGCCACCACCAATACCTCCAAGAGTGGTCGGCTAGACACTTTTCAAACCAGAAATCTGTCATCTTAAACTTCACTTTTTCTCTTACTCTCCACACTCAGGCCAAAACAAAGTCGAATTTTTCCACTTCCAAGTGTCTTTTGAGCAATTTCACAAGAGGGTCTTGCTGTCACCTCCTATCCGGTCTACCATCCTTCAGACTTACTGCCCCTTCTCCCTGCCTGACACCCCACACCCATTCCAGATCATGCTCTGCTCTACAGTAGGAGCCACTTTCAGAGTGCTCATCAGACCATTCCAATTCTGATTCTTATTCGAAACACAGGCATGTTTCTTCCTGCCTAGAGTCCTGCAGGGGCTCCCCATGGCCTTCAGCTTAAAATTCACATACACAGCATTGCATATGAGATTCCCCATGATATGTGGTCTCCGTCTGTCTCTCTCACTTCATTCTCTGACTCCTGCATGTACTGTAACAGCCCTACAAGATCTCAAATCCACCTGCAATGTAATGACTCCATGCATTTGTGCATGCTGTGTTACTAGGAATGCTCTGATCTTTCCATCTAGAAGTTTCTGGGTCTCCCCCAAGCCTAGGGTATCCATCTTTGGGAAGCATTCATTGACTCCCACTCCTGGCACCAGATGAATACTGCTTCCTGGGTGCCAACTTCCAAGCCTTATATATACCCAGTGGCCACAACATGGTGCAGCGATTTATTTACACATTTACTTATTATATCAAGTTCTGAGTTTCTGCAAGATAAGAACTGCATCTTACTCATCTTTGTAGAACTAATACTCAACAGTATCTGTTGAGAAACAGGTCCCTAGTTAATGTTCATTAAAGAAACAGACCCTTTGCTAAATGGGAGATACTGTCTGAGCTTGGAGCTCCTGCAGCACATTGGCATGCCCACAGTTGCATGTCTTTTCACTCTTGAATGGCAGTTGGCTGGTGTCACTGGCCAGAATCTCAACTGTGAATTGTGCTATGCACCACTTGGCCAGGGGCCATCACAGTGACAGCTGTTTAGGGGCACGTCCATGTACTTGTGAGTGTTCATTTGTGGAAAAAAAAAAAAAAAAAAAAAAAAGCAGGCCAAAAGCCCCCATCGTATACCAAATATTTCAAAGTCAAATTATGACCTTTGTGGATGACAGAACCGACCTTAATTTTTACAGTGTACTTCAATGGTGACCCTATCCTAAAACGTACCATTGTGAAAACATTAACCCATCAAAGTTTGCACCGCGTGTTGTTAAGATTCAAATTCTACGTGGATACTGCAACCCCTACGCCACTCATTAAAGCAACTTTGGCACATTTCAATGTATTCATTGACTGTGACACTAGAAAGTTTTAGCACGAGGCAGTTTGAAATAACTTAAATGGTGAATTGGGACGCTGTGGCAGCTTCTAATGGTGAGTGAACCACGGAATGAAAGGTGGCCCAAGACACCCTCAGGAAGGGTCCCTCCTTGTGGTAACACCATCAGGTGAGGCCCGGCTCCCAAGCCTGCTGCTGAGCTCTGCAAAATGATCTTTGCTGGTGGGATCCAGATTGGGATCCCAGCTTCACTTTCTGGCTTTGCCATCTGCCAGTTTCGCAATGCTTAGAGAGTTACTAAGCTGTTTTATGCCTCCATTTCCTTGTAAACTGGAGAGGTACATCAGAGTTACTTGACTGTGAAAATTAAATTAGATAATTCATGAAAAGTAGCTAGCACAAAGCCTGATCTCCATTAAGTGCCCCATAAACATTAATGATTAATTCTATTGTGATTAAGAAAATAGTATTATGGACCCAGACTCCCTGGGATTGAATCCTGGCTCCATCATTTCCCAGCTGTGTGTCCTTGAACAAATTATTTAGTTTCTCTGTGCCCCAGCTACCTCATCTATAAAACAAACTGATATCAGGAACAACTGAGGCGAGGTATATAAAGTGCTTAAAACAGTACCTGCCACATTTAAAAAGAAAGCCTCCTGATGGATGCACTTTCCAATGTGCCTGTGAATAAGATATACAGGATGTGGGTATATTGGCAGATATACTGGCAGCAGTAACTAAGGTTAGAGTTAATACTTATAGTACTAGTAAACAGTAGCATTACTTTACCAATTAGTAACAGCTCCCATATATTGCATGCATATTCCATGCCGCACACAAGCATACGTGGAAGCTTCTCTTTACCTGTCTCCCTCCCCGACTCCCACAAAGCACACTTGATTTTCCCCATGAGGTTGACACTGGACCCAGCCCAGGGCTGGTCATATCATTTGATTTAATAGTATGTACCTACCCTTTCGCACAACACTTAGCATCAGGCTGCTCATAATCCCAAAAAACACAATCCAGAATATTGAAATCTAAAAAAATCAAAGTCCCTAACATCTGAAACCCCAAAAATCACAATCCTGAAAAATTTTTAATTCCAAATATTGAAATCCCAAAAGCAGAATTCTGAGGAAGGTGCATCTTTAGTCATATGTAGGATACTTGCATCATTTCCGTTGCATCATATTGGGTGGAACTACTACCTTGATGTCATCTATATTTGCATTTGGCAGAAAATTCAGATGAGTGGCTGGGTCATTCAATAAGGCATTAGGGAAAACTTCAGTTTAAAAAGTGTCATTTGCCTGCATTGGCATTACTTCCAGTCGATGAAATTCTGAGCTTTGAATAAATGAAAGCTTTATTTGTCGAAGAAGCCAGCAACTTTTGACTGGTTTGAAAATAATTATGTGCAAAGCAGGATAAGAAGACATGCAACAATGTTGCTGTTTGATCACAGTATTGTTTCAGCCAAATGTCTGGTTTGTATATGAGCACATGCAGAATGGATTTCCATGTACCCAGAACAACACAGAAGCACTGTACAGAAAATGGAAAAATGTAATAGGGAATGCTCATGTCAGTGTATATCAAATCATAGGATTTCAAAAAGGGCACTGTCACATAGAAAAGATAAACATATCCTTTGAAGAGAGCCATGTCCTTCAAGAAAAAAAGCAGCTATTCATTTATGACTCAAGACTTCAAAAATATAGTTAATGATCATGAAAGCTGGCCAGCTTTTATAGATTACCTCTTTGCAATTGCCCATAATCTAGCCCTGTAATATACCTTCTGATGTATCAAATTTTCTATTTTTACTTTCTATGGTTTTTTTTCATTTTTTCCACAATTTTAACTTGTCAGCATTATTTTTTAAAATTTGCTAAGCTATGTATTTTATCTTCACATCATTTCCGACACTAGGTGGAAATGGGTGAAATAAATTGGGTGAAAACTTTTAGAGAGCTCCAGTTCAATTTTATGTATTTTTTACAGATTCGACTCCATGAAAGTACATTATTACACCATTGACTTTGTGTGGAAGCATTATGTGTGTACATAAAAATGTAAAAATTTCTTCAATAAATGACAAGATGTCTTTTTTGTACATCTCCATTTGTGAAACATAAAATTTCTGAAGATCCTGTTTCTTTGGGCGACTATGTGGGTGTTGGTAACCCATCACAGTTTTTGATGGATCTTGTCAAGACTTAAGTTGTCTGTCACCGTATTTCAGATGACCATAGTTATAAAAATGAGTGCAAACAATTACAAACCATCGTGTTATGCAGCAATACATTTTGCTTTTTGGCCTATTTTTAAATGAATATGGTTTGTCTGCCCATAACTGTTATACCTGTAACTGTTGTTGGTATATCTGCGTGTCTACATTTATAAAACTATGTATGTTATTATTGCCTGTTTTATTGTGGAAAGTGGCCTATGGGGCGTTCTGTCATGTCTTTATGCTTTTCAAATAAATCTCCTTTCAAAATATAAATAAATGTCTTTTAAAGGATTTAAAAGTATTTTTTCTAGAACTATATTTTTGGGATTTGTATTTCTCAGGATTTCATGATTCACGATGATGGCATTCAGGATTGTGTCTTTCAGAACTTTGCCCAAACCCGACTGGCATATAGTAGGTGCTCAACAAATATTTGTTGCAGGCATGAAGTACAACAGGGCTGCCATGTTGCACAACTTAGGATGCTGTATATGTGGTGCTCTGAGCTCTTCCTAAAGCGAGGTTCCACCAAACTTTAGCTGTGTTCCTACAAACTCCCTATGACGAAGCTGCCACAGTTGTGTATGCTGGTTTCTGAGTATGAATTGTTTCAGGAGTACAGCTGCGGAGTGGTTCATAAACCCATAAGTGTATATTAATTAGGGTAGCATGACTTCCTGGCCTCTAGTGTTGACAATCTAAAATAATTACAAATTTTCATTACCATACTAATATTTACATATTAGTCATTTAAAAAGCAGTGATTATTTAGTCAATATTTTATAAATGATCTTCACACTTTTTTTTCTGTCCCTCCAGAAAAAGCCTCAGTATGATTCTGCTGAATGTCAGTTGCAAACAGGCAATACTGTCATATATTTATTATGTCACTCTATTGCCTTCCTTTCTAAATAACCTGCAGTTTGGATTTGAAACGTTTGTTTACATAGCTTTCCCCATAAGAACTTTGAAAAACTATATGCCCCAGCACATATTTAAGTAGATACTTAATATTTTTCATAAGTCTAAATAGTTGCAAAGGAGGTTATTTCTCATAATTGAAAATATTGAACAGAAGCTGGGCTGAAGGGAAGGAAGCTGGGAACCCTGGATGGAGCTACTATACACCTGACTAATCCCTGACCCCCAATGACTCCAGAGGAATGGGTGCGTTGAACCAATAAGGAGCAACTCACTCTTACCACGGGCCTCTAGAATCCCAGCAGGAGAAGAACCTTCAACCACTATGAACAATTGAGTTGGCAGGAAGAGCTGCTTAGAGAAGTGGTAGGGAAAGCACACCAGTCAATGCAGAGCCCAGAGGGTTTGGTGGGGAAACGCCTGTAGTGGAGCATGTCCAAAAAAATTAAAACCCATCCAAAGGACAGCAACATCAAAGATGGAAGGAACATCAGCCCACAAAAATCAGGAAAGAGCCAGTGCAAGAACTCTGAAAACTGAAAAAGCCAGAGTGCCTTCTTTCCTCCAAATGACACACTACCACTCAAGCAATGGTTCTAAACCAGGCTAAGATGGCTGAAGTGACAGAAATAGAATTCAGAATAAAGATAGTAGCAAAAATCATTGAGATTCAGGAGTTTATTAAAATACAATGCAAGGAAGTGAAGAATCACAATAAATGATACAGCAGCTGACAGACAAAATAGCCAGTATGCAAAAGAATATAAAAGACCGGATAGAGCTTAAAAACATACTACAAGAATTTCATAATGCAATCATAAGTATTAATAGCAGAATAGATCAGAATGAGGAAAGACTCTCAGAGCTTAAAGACTGGCTTTCTGAAATAAGAGAGGCAGACAACAATAGAGAAAAAAGGAATGAAAAGGAATGAACAAAACCTCTGAGAAATATGGGATTATGTAAAGAGACCAAACCTACAACTCATTTGTGTCCCCAAAAGAGATGGGGAGGGTATAACCAAGTTGAAAAACCTAATTTGGGATATTATCCATGAGAAATTCCTACCCTAGCTAGAGAGGCCAACATTCAGGAAATACATAGAAACTCAGTAAGATGCTTCACAGGAAGATCATCCCCAAGATACATAATCATCAGATTCTCTAAGGTCAAAATTAAAGAAAAAATGTTAAAGGCAGTTAGACAAAAAGGTCAGGGTCACCTACAAAGGGAAGCCCATCAGACTAATAGTGGATGTCTCAACAGAAACCTTACAGGCCAGAAAAGATTAGGGGCCAGGATTCAATACTGTTTTTCCATATTCTTTTTTTTTCTGAGTCGGTGTTTCACTCTTGTTACCCAGGCTGGAGTGCAATGGTGCGATCTCAGTTCACCACAACCTCCGTCTCCTGGGTTCAAGCCATTTTCCTGCCTCAGCCTCCCAACTAGCTGGGACTACAGGCGTGTGCCACCATGCCCAGCTAATTTTTATATTTTTAGTAGAGACAGGGTTTCACCATGTTGACCAGGATGGTCTCAATCTCTTGACCTCGTGATCCTCCTGCCTCGGCCTCCCAAAGTGCTGGGATTATAGGCGTGAGCCACCGCGCCCGGCCCGGATTCAATATTCTTAACGAAAAAAAACTCCAACCAAGAATTTCATATCCAGCCAAACTAAGCTTCATAAATACACAGACCAGTGACACTATAAAGCAACCACACAAACAAGTCTACATAACGACCAGCTAATATCATGATGACAGGGTCAAATTTACACATATCAATACTAACCTTGAATGTAAATGGGATAAATGCCCCAATTAAAAGGCACAGAGTGGCAGGCTGGAGAAAGAACCAAGACCCAATGATATGTTGTCTTCAGGAGACTCATCACACATGCAATGACACCCCCAGGCTCAAAATAAAGGAATGGAGAAAAATCCAAGCAAATGAAAAACAGAAAAGAGGCAGGGGTTGCAACCCTTGCTTCTGACAAAACAGACTAAACCAAAAAAATTTTTTAAAAACACACACAAAGAAGGGCATTATGTAATGGTAAAGGGTTCAACAAGAAGACATACCCATCCTAAATATATATACATCCAACACAGGAGTACCCAGATTCATAAATCAAGTTCTTAAAGACCTTCCAAGAAACTCAGACTCCCACACAATAACAGTGGGAGACTTTAACATCCCACTGGCATTATTAGATAGATCACAGAGGCAGAAAATTAACAGATATTCAGAACAAAAACTCAGCATTGGGTCAAAGGAACTGGATAGACATCTACAGAACTCTCCACCCAAAAACAAAGTAATACATACTCTGCATTGCCACATGGCACAGACTCTAAAATCAACCACATAATCAGACATAAAACACTTCTCAGCAAATGAAAAAACTGGAATAATAACAACCACTCTCTCAGACTATAGCACAATAAAATAAGAAATCAAGACTGAGAAAATCACTCAATACCACACAATTATATGGAAATTGGATAGCCTTCTTCTGGATGACTTTTGGGTAAATAATGAAATTAAGATATAATCAAGAAGTTCTTTGAAACTAACAAGAACATACCAGACAACGTACCAGAATCTCTGGGACACAGCTAAGGTAGTATCAAGAGGAAAATTTATAGCACTAAACACCCACATAAAAAATTAGAAAAAAACTCAATTTAACTAAAAGAACTAGAGAACCAAGAGCAAACCAATACCAGAGCTATCAGAAATGAAATAACCAAAAACAGAGCTGAGCTGAAGGAGATGGAGACACACAAAAAAAACACCATTCAAAAGATCAACAAATTCAGGACTTGGTTTTCTGAAAAAATTAATAAAATTGATAGACCACTAGCAAGAATAATAAAGAAAAGAGAGAATATCCAAATAAACACAATTAGAAACAACAACAGGAATATTACCACTGAATACAGAAAAATACAAAAAAACACCTCTATGCACACAAACTAGAAAATCTAGAGGAAATGGATAAATTCCTGCATATATACACCTCCTAAGACTGAACCAAGAAGAAATTAAATCCCTGAATAGATCAATAATGAGCTACAAAATTGAATCAGTAATAAATAGCCTATCAACCAAAAAAAACAGCCTAGTACCAGATGGATTCACAACCAAATTCTACCAGATGTACAAATAACTGGTGCCATCCCTACTAAACTATTCCAGATAATTGAGGAGGAGGAACTCCTCCCTAACTCATTCTATGAGGCCAGAATCATTTTGATGCCAAAAAGTGGTAGAGACACAAAAAAGAAAGAAAACTTCAGATCAATATCCTTAATAAATATTGATGTAAAAATCCTCAACAAAATATTGGCAAACTGAATCCAGTAGCAAATCAAAAAGAATCTACCACAATCAAGTAGGCTTTATCCCTGGGATGCAAGGTTAGTTCAACATACACAAATCCATAAATGTGATTCATCACATAAACATAACTAAAGACCAAAACCATATGGTCATCTCAATAGATGCAGAAAAGGCTCTTGATAATATTCAACACCTCTCCATGTTAAAAACTCCCAATAAACTAGGTATTGAAGAAACATAACCCAAAATAATAAGAGCTATCTATGACAAACCCATAGGCAACATCATACTAAATAGGCAAAAGCTGGAAGCATTCCTCTTGAAAACTGGCACAAGACAAAGATGCCCTATCTCACCACTCCTATTCAACATAGTATTGGAAGTCCTGGCCGGAGCAATTAGGCAAGAGAAAGAAATAAAGGACATCCAAATAAACAGAGAGCCAAATTATCCCTGTTTGCAGACAATAGGATTCTATATGTAGAAAACTCTGTAGTCTTGGCCTAAAAGCTCCTTCAGCTGATAAATAACCTCAGCAAAGTTTCGGGATACAAGAGCAATGTATAAAAAATCACTAGCATTCTTATACATCAACAACCATGAAGCTGAGAGCCAAATCAGGAACACAATCCCATTCACAATTGCCACACACAAAAAATAAAATACCTAGTCATATAGCTAACCAGGAAGGTGAAAGATGTCTACAATGAGAACTACAAAACAATGCTCAAATAACTCAGAGGAGACACAAACAAATGTAAAAGGATCTCATGCTCAAGGATGGGAAGAATCAATATTGTTAAAATGTCCATACCACCCTAAGCAGTTTATAGATTTAATGTTATTCCTATCAAACTACCAATATATTCTTTACAGAATTAGAAAAAAGTATTTTGAAATTCAGATGGAACCAAAAAAAAGCCCGAATAGCCTATGAAATTCTAAGCAAAAAGAACAATGCTGGAGGCATCACACTATCCAACTTCAAACTATACTACAGGGCTACAGTAACCAAAACAGCATGGTACTGGTACAAGCACAGACATACAGACCAATGAAATAGAATACAGAGCCTAGAAATAAGGCCATACACCTACAACCTCTCATCTTTCACAAAGCTGATAAAAACAAGCAGTAGAAAATGACTTCCTATTCAATTAATTGTGCTGGGATAACTGGATCCCTTCCTTATACTTTAAACAAAAATTAAGTCAAGATGGATCAAAGACTTAAATATAACACCTAAAACTATAGAAAACCCTGGAAGGTAACCTAGGCAACATCATTCTGGACATAGGAATGGGCAAGGATTTCATGACAAAGACTCCAAGAGCAATTGCAATGAAAGCAAAAATTGACAAATGGTATCTAATTAAACAGCTTCTGTACATGCATACACACACACACACACACACACACACAGTTATCAACAGAGTAAACAGCCTACAGAATGGGAGAAAATATTTGGAAACTACGCATCTGACAAATGTCTAATATCCAGCATCTATAAGGACTTTAAACAAATCTGCAAGAAAAAAACAAACAACCCTGTTAAAAAGTAGGCAAAGGACATGAACAGATACTTTTCAAAAGAAAACATACAAGTGGCCAACAAGTATATTTTTAAAAGTTTAACATTACTGATCATTAGAGAAATACAAATTAAAACCACAATGAGACACCACTTCACACCACCAGTCAGAATGGCTACTATTAAAAAGTGAAAAAGTCCCAGTGTGGTGGCTTATACCTGTAATCCCAGAACTTTGGGACGCTGAGACGGGTGGATTACCTGAGGTGAAGACCACCTTAACCAACATGGAGAAATCCCCATCTCTAATCTAAAAATACAAAATTAGCTGGGTGTGGTGGCACATGCCTGTAATCCCAGCTACTTGGGAAGCTGAGGCAGGAGAATTGCTTGCACCTGGGAGGCAGAGGTCACGGTGAGCCAAAATTGCGCCATTGCATTCCAGCCTGGGCAACAAGAGCAAAACTCCATCTCAAAAAAAAAAAGAAAAAAAAGTGAAAAAATAACAGGTCCTGGCAAGGTTGCAGGGAAAAGGGAGTGCTTATACACTATTGGAAGGAGTACAAATTAATTCAACCATTGTGGAAAACAGTGTGGTCATTCCTCAAAGACCTAAAAACAGAACTGCCATTTGACCAGCAATGCTATTATTGGGTATATACCCAAAGGAATATAAATCGTTCTATCACAAAGACACATGCATGCATATGTCCACTGAAGCGCTAGTCACAATAGCAAAGATATGAACTCAACCTACATGCCCATCGATGATAAACTGAATAAACAAAATGTGGTCTATATACACCATGGAATACTATACAACCATAAAAAAGAACTAGATCGTGTCCTTTGCAGAAACATGGTTGGAGCTGGTGGCATCATCCTTAGCAGACTAAAATAGGAACAGAAAACCAAATACTGCATGTTCTCACAGTGGGAGCTAAATGATGAGAACACATGAACACATGAGGGGAACAACACACACTGACACTGGGGCCTACTTGAGGTGGAGGGTGGGAGGAAAGAGAGGATCAGGAAAAAGAACTAATGGGTAATACGCTCAATATCTGGGTGATGAAATAATCTGTATAACAAACCCCCATGACATTACTTTACCCCTGAACTTAACAGTTTAAAAAATTGAAATGTTAAAATAAAATAGCAACATTATTCTTTTACATATCTCCAACGAAGCTTAAATGCCATGGCAATTTGATATCACCAATTTGTTTTAAAGTATATGAATAAGCTCTTATGTAATAATCAGAATATTGATAATGTTTCCTTATTTCTTGAAACTACAATGCATTCTATTTTCCCTACAGAAGTATTATGATGTAATTTTTTACACTTAAAGCCTTCTTACTGCTTATCATACTTCTCTGCAATTAAATACATACACAAATTGTGATTTAAATTTGTTTTAATTTCCCCTTACCACAATGTTCCAAGTATTAATTTTGCTAGATTGAATCTTCATTATACTTATTACTAGTACATGATTGATCAAAATAATGTAACTTTGTAAGTTTTGATAATTACTAAACATAAGAAGGAAAAATTTTCTGAAATGTATTTCTTCATGAGATTAATGGAAAAATTGTAGGATCTTAATTGAAGGAAGCAGCATGGATAATATTTTTTTGCTTCTTTCCCATTTCTTCCTGCTAGAATGGCAGCCCCATGAGGACAGAAATGTTTCACTATTGTGATCACTGCAGTAAGTCATCATCTAGAACTGTGCCTGGTAGATATTAGCTATTTAACAAATATGTATTATGAAATGAAATTGTCCTTTTGATATCATAAAGGTTTCTATATCTTTATTTATAAAGGTATAAAGTACATTGCAATGTACTTTAGTAAGCTTTGGGATGAGGGACGGTGGTGTCTTTCTTTTTTCTTTTTTTTTTTTTTGAGACAGAATCTCACTTTGTCACCAGGTGCCAGGCTGGAGTTCAGTGGCACAATCTCAGCTCACTGCAACTTCCACCTCCCGGGTTCAAGCAATTCTCCTGCCAGAAGGATGATGGAGAGGAAGGGAGGTAGAAGAGGGTAAATAACTCCCAGCGCAGAGGGTTCTGATGTAAATTTGTTTTAGAAACTCGATAGGAAAGTTGAGGACATATAATCCAACGCTTCGATGCCCAAGTGCCCCTTCCAAAGTCTTTATATGCCTCTCTGGGTGGGCATGCCCCAGTCTGAAGACCTCTGGGCTTTACAACAGTAATCAAAGGTGCAGTGCTATTGTTTTTAAAAAGAGAAGGTGTGTTGGCATCAGGAAGAATCAGAACAGCATTTTTTTTTTTTTGAGATGGAGTCTCCCTCTGTTGCCCAGGCTAGAGTGCAGTGGTGTGACTCAGCTCACTGCCACCTCCGTCCCCCAGGTTCAAGCGATTCTCCTGCCTCAGCCTCCCAAGAAGCTGGGACTACAGTCATGTGCCACCAGAACCAGCTAATTTTTGTATTTTTAGTAGAGACAGGGTTTCACCATCTTGGCCAGGCTGGTCTTGAATTCCTGACCTTGTGATCCACCCATCTCGGCCTCCCAAAGGGCTGGGATTACAGGTGTGAACCACCACACCTGGCCCAGGAACAGCTTCTTTCTATTGTAATCATTCCAAGCTGGAAGCTTCCCAAACCAGGATCAACCTAAAAAGAAATGATAGAAGATAAATATAGGCTTTAATTCAATCCCACAAGAGAAAAACTTGGAAAGCAGGTACATGGAAGGACATAGTTACCTCAAGTTCACATTAAACATTAGAGGAGCCAACATTAGTGAAATTAAATTGAAATTATGTTAGCTCTCATAGTCAAGATACATACAGGCACGTACACACACAGATTAGAACCCACAAACTCATTCACACGTTCAATCATTTACAGAATGGCCACCACATGCCATGCGCAGTGCTGGTTGTTGGGCTATACTAACAAATTATGCACAAATGGACCTGCACTCACGGAGCATACAATTGAAGCCAATGTGGCCAATGTTCTAGGCATTGTATTACAATTTAGTTTCAACAAATTCTATTTCAGAAACAACAAAAAGAAACCTCATGATTTAGCTTGGGGAGGAAGAAAAGATATGAGAATAAAAGTTTCCTATTCTTTCCTGTTTTTTCTAGTCAAGTACAGTTTTTCAAGGTAAATTATCCACAATCCATTATAAAGTGCTTAAAATCATTTCAAACCCACTACTTCAAAGCTAAAAAGACAAACTGAATTCAATTTTCTATTTTCACAGGGTACAGATGAATCCTGATCAATCCACTGTTAACATCAGATGACTTAACAGCTCAGGCTGGTCTTGCTTAACCACTTAACCATCCTCTTCCTTTTGTCTAATCCCCAGATACATCAAAACACCCTAACAAACCCGTTCTCTGATGGCCTTTCGAAAGCTGCATTGGTTGCCTTTCCTCTTCCCTAACACATACACACTTTCTCTCACAGCTTAGGAAGACTGAAAAACCTGAAGGCGTATTTTCTATAGCACTTCAGCTCATGGTAATAACTTCAATATAAATGTTGACTCATAGGAAAACAGTAGGCAACTAAAAGTGCAGCTTAAGAAACGAAGCACACAGCAAGACCTCATCGGCAGATACCAGTTCTGCCTCTAGGCTGCTGCAGGGGGTCAGCCTCACTCATCACTGAGGAGATCGAGCATATCTTTTTGACAGCATGCAGCAGAGTTGGGAAAACAATTCTAATGCAGCCCTAATTAAGGGTGCCAATTCTACCAATGAAGATGAACTCAGGTCCAGCCCAAGAAGTATCTGAAGGACACAAATCCCCTCCCAAATGCAGTAAGTGAAAACAGCACCTCCATCCCCTTCCCATGAGCCTCCCTAATAATGTCTCCAGTTATCCACGTACCGCCCACCTCCAGGCAAGGCGTGAGTGCAGCTGAACTTCAAGTAGAGACATATGATGATTTTTAACTTTGATTAGAAGCTTTTCAAGATAATCTCTTCCTGTTCTGTCCTCTGGCAAGAGCCCCTTCCTTCATTTGCTCTGAAACAAACAGAGTGGTTTCCTTTTAAAAGAACTATTTCAGCTTTTGGAAAACCAACAGGAAGAAACCGGGAGAAATCACACACCACAGAAAAGTGGGTACATGGCTGCTAATAAATTTCATTGTCCTTTTATCTCCAGCTTCTCCACCAACAGAAAGACACAGAGGGAAAGAGAAAGAGAGAGAATGAATCAGAAGTCTGAAATTTTATAGCTCTTTTAAACCAGTCAGTTCTTCTTGTTCAGAAAGGAAGAGGAAGGGCAGGAGTGGGTAAGGGTGCCAGAGGGAGGGTTAGTGACTCAGTCCTACCCTCCTAACTGATTAAACACCAAGGAACACAAGCCTTAGAACCAGACCTGGCTCTGACCCTCTGCCCTGCCCCTTGTAGTGTGACAGGGAAGCTCCAGTTCCCTTATCATACCTCAGTTTTATCCATAAAATTGTAGCATGAGGAAAATACCCAGTATTTAGTAAATGCTCAATCAATATTGGTGGAAAGTTTCCTAATAACAATCATAATAGTACTAGGCAACTTTATTGATGATTTATCATGCATGAGAGACACTAACAATTTTAACCTGTTCAACAATTCAGTGAGCTGCATACTATCATTATTCTTGTTTTAATGACTAGAAAGCTAAGAAACAAAGGTTAACTATCTTGCCTAAACCCCAGGGCCTTGCTACCAAGAGACTAAGCCTATGCTTGGCCTCGAGCATAGGCTTAGAGCAGGATAGTCCAATGGCGCTCTCTGCAATGATGGAAAATGTCCTATAATCTGTGATTTCCGGCACAGCAGCCACTAGCCCCGTGTGGCTGTTGAACACTTTAATGTGGCTGGTGCAACCTAGGAAACAAATCCTGAATTTTATTTAATGAATTTCCATTTTAAAAGCCACATGTGTCTAGCTGCTACCATATCAGACATCATAGCTCAACGGGTCTCACTGTCAACTTCCAAAGCTCAGGTACACCCAGTGTAGGCAGGAGACTTCAAAAACGACACTAATAAAATTGGGACTAATGTTTCTGTACATGCAACTGTAACGTGGGAGAGGATCATATATCATTGCTAATAATATTTCCATATTATTTCCTATTTGCCTTCTACCCATATGACAAACTTATTTTTTTAAATCTATTATTTTTAAAAAGTCAAATGATCAAAGGTGTATAACCTAATAAGCAAAATTCCTCTCTCCAGCACCACCACCACCACCCCGTCCTGATCCCCATCAGACCAGAACACACAAATTCTGTATCTGTTTGAGTCTATAAGGACATGAGTGCACAGAGAGGAATAAAAATGGGATCCAATCCCACTTACTGTTCTACAACGTTTTCTTTATGGAAAATTACATCTCATTCACCTTCCAAGTTGATTGCATACATATCGACCTCATTCGTTCCTAGTAAATATTTTGTTGATGGTTTTATCACAATTTATTTAATAGGCCCTCTATTAATGGAAATCTTAATTAATTCTTAATTTTGTCTTTAAAAATAAGACTGCAATGAGTGTACAACTACTCTGGAGTTGCAGTTTTGTAAGACTGCTCCCTATACGTCGCTCAGCGGACATCCTTGTTTGCCTACCCAAAAGACACGCCTTCACCTCTTCTTTGCTAACAGAATTGACCTGGTTCAGGGTCCACCCAGCTCCTCGTGACTCAGACTTAGGTCCTGATTGGTCTAGGCCACTTGAGTGATCCCATTTTCATCAGCAGTGATTGGTTAATGCCTGGGCATCCAACTCAATTCTGCCCCATGGCAAATAGCAGAAAACGGCTGGAGGCCTTGATAAAACAAGGTGCTCAGGGACATTCTTCTGTGAGGGCTGCAGCCAGCACATTGGCACAAAAGAACCTAGTCTGGGAATAAGACAGAAAAGCCAAGGACAGCCGAGGAAAAAGATAGGAAGAAGCCAGACCTTTAATGCACTGTTGAGCTCCTGAATTAACCAACCTGGAGCCTTCCTACCTCTGGGCTTCTTGTAAAGTAAGTTATTTCTCCTTTCAGCCAGTTGAGATTGGGTCTACATAAATTAGATCCAAAACTACCTAACCAATACAAATGTAATTGGTGATTCAAAGTGGATGCACAGATTTTATTCTGATGGGTACCCTACAATCACTTCTATTTAACCTCTTCATATAGCATGAATGCAGAAAAGGTCTCAATGGCAAGGATCATCCCCCATCCTCTAGAATGGCAGCCTTACTGCTACATCAGTCCAAGCTTATTTGAACAGCACCCCCTCCCCCGCCATCAGCATCCCCTGCCTACCAATGCACACAGATGATACTGAATTAATTATAAAACCACAGCCAGGCACGGTGGCTCACGCCTGTAATTCCAGCACTTTGGGAGGCCAAGGTGGACAAATCACTTCAGTCCAGGAGTTGGAGACCAGCCTGGCCAACATGGTGAAACCCTGTCTCTACTAAAAATACAAAAATTCGCCAGGTGTGGTGGTGTACCTGTAGTCCCAGCCACTTGGGAGGCTGAGACAGGAGAATTGCTTGAACCCTGGAGGCAGAGGTTGCAGTGAGCCAAGATTGTGCCACTGCACTCCAGTCTGAGACAGAGTCTCTCTCTCTCCCTCTCTCTACACACACACACACACACACACACACACACACACACATTCCAGAAATCTGAATCTGGCCAGACTTAAGATAAAGATCTTCCAGAGCTGTACTTCCTAGACTTTTTCATATCATGTGACACACAGAAAAGGATATTTTAAAGCACATTGGGGTAAATGGATAGTGTGACCTAAAGCCAAGGGTTTTCCACCTAAGGATTTCCACTGCCCTAGTAGGCCCTATCTGGCCTCCCTGAAGGTGAGGAGAACAAATTTGGGGTCCACGTGAAACCCAGTCATGGAACACTGGTGGTGAGATCTGCTCTAAAAGGATTCATCATATGTTGATTCCAAGCAACATATTTTTTCCACATTTTAACATCCATCTTTGAAATTAGGATGCATCTGATAACAAGTAACATCTTAAAAGTGCTCTCAGCCAGGTGGCAGGCATGGTATCACTGACATTTTCTACCTTTGCACAAATTCAGACTAACAATCTTCCATTGCTCCCTTCTGGTAAGGCCGAGGAGACCCCAGCCTCACAGTGAGTTATTGTTTCATGGGTACAGAGTTTCAGTCTGACATGATGAAGAAGTTCTGGAGGTGGATGTTGATGATGGTTGCACAACAAATGATGTGAATGTACTTAATGCCACTGGAATGTACACTTAAAAGTGGCCCAAATAGTAAATTATGTGATATGTATATTTCACCACAATTAAAAGCAGGAGGGAAAAGGCCCAGCAATAAACTTTGCTGAAAGAGTGTCAGTGGCTTGGATGCAGAGACAACAGTGGAACACTCTAAAAACTCTGCAGCTTGGCTTGTGTTCTTGATGGCACAGAAGATGACAGTATGCAGAAAAAAAAAAAATACAGCATGACGGCCCTGAATATGAAGTTGTTTTAGGAATTCTTCAGCCAACTTATTTCTCCTATAGGTTTTTTCTTTTAGTGTATTCATAGATGTGACGTGTAACCAAAAAAAAAAAAAAAAAGCCTACCCTGGCAATTCCCCATTTGACCCTCCATGTTCACACCCCACCATCTTAACCCCTGGAGGCTGCCCTCCTGCCCTCCTTGGACCATATCAGGGTATTCATTCCCTTGGTTCCTCCTTGCTGTGAGTTGGCAATGGCATTTAGGTTCCTCCACCAAATGCCCTAGCTCCTGTCAGGCAGCCCTCTCCTACAGCCTCAGCTTCCCCTGGGAGCTGTTCTCTCCAGTCACCCCTTGATGGCTGGGAGTGGTCACAGCTTCTCACGGCTGCCAGCACCAGAGTACTTCCCTCTTCCTGGTTGGCTTCCCTCAACCCTGCCCACACCCTGTGTGATACTTCTTTCAGCAAACTGTCTTCAGTGCCCCCTTCCCTTTGGAGCATGCTTTGGCAATGACTAACATCTTAGATTTGATGAATGAGGGGGAAATTTTCACTATGCCATAAAGAGTTAAGGAGATGTTTCCAATATTACACTTCAAGAATTAATTTGGGATTACGGCCAAGCAAGTTTGATGTTTTGAAATAGCATACACAATGCAGCTGAGCGCCAATTTTATTCCCTGGGTTAGTACTAACCAGCAATATGTACGTAAAGGCCTCAGGAACAGACTGCCCTGAACGTTCCTGTGTTTTGCCCCAGGTCAGTGGGTCTTCCCGCTTTCACCCTAAGCCCACCCACACCCCTCCTGTCCATGCCACCGGCTCTCGACATGTCTTCTCTGCATGACTCTAACAGCTTCATAACTGGCTAGCCTGTCTCCCAACCACTCACCCTGCCCTCTGCTGCCAGAACACATTTTCTACAAAAGCAGAGATGATCAGGCCATTTTCCTGCTTAAGGGCTTTTGTTGCTCCGCATGGCTTTCAGGGTACATTCAAATTTTCACAGGTGCCACACAAGACCCTCCTTGGTTTACCCCCCGCCAACCTCCTAACTTCATTTCCTGTTGCTCATCTGCCTGTCACACATAAAGACTTGCTAATCGCCACACACATCATACTGTTGCATATTTCCACAAGTCTGTACTTGCTGTTCCCTTGAAGTAGAATGCCCTTTTCGCCCTTCATTCAGGTAACTCCTACTCATCCTTCAATATCCAGCTGTCACCTCCTCTGGGAAGCCTTCCTGGATATTCCAGGTTGATCTGCAGCACGCTGTGTGTATCATACTGAAATGGGGCTGACACATGGTAAGGAACATCCAGGAGCTGACACATGGTAAGGAACTCCAAGTTCCTTGAAAGAATGCATTACTGCAACTTATTTTCTGCCTCTATTGTTTTTCTTGTAGTACACCAACTAGGACACTTTTTAAAGCAACTGCAATTCTCAGCATTCAATTCTGTCCAGTGGCAAAAGTGATCAAGAGATTCAAAGTAGTAAAAATAATCCCCAAAGTAATGCTACCACTAGGCCCTAGAAACCAATCTCACATACTAAAGACAGACTAAAGATTTGCATTGAGCTAAGCCCTAATTATGTTCAGTGTTCTTAACTTTGAACCTAGACTCCCAGGCTTTGTACTGTGCCATAACCAATTAGGCAACTAAATGATACCTGATACAGCACAGCTGCTAAGATCACAGACTAATCCTAACTGCCTGGGTCTGTACCCTGCTTCAGCCACTGTCTAGCTGTGTTTCTTGGGCAAGTTAATTAATCCCTTTATGCCTCAGTTTGCTTATCTGTAAGATAAGAATATTAACAGTACTGACCTCGTAGAATAAATTATTTAACATGTGAATGGTTACAATAGTGCTTTGCCAAAATTAAGTATTAGTTAACTAGTTATTTTTTTGTATTTCTTCCATTAACTGGCAAAGAGAGAGAGGAATATCTAAGAAGCAAATCAAAGGTAACTTCAGGAGTGTGTCTTTGCTGTGTGGAGACCCTGCTGGTTCTCCTAGTGCCCACTTAATGAATTCGCAGATCAGAATGGCAAAACCTATGTTTAATATTGCCAGGGGTCTGCAGAAGAGACATCATCCTCCTTCCAGCTGGCTCCTCCAACACAACCAAAGCAACATGTGTTGTTCATTCCTTACACATCACCTATAGCTGTGGGAACAATGCATTTTGCTTTTTTTTCCCGTCCACTGCTTTCATATTAAAGGTTGACCCTGTGTCTGTAGTGATTGTCCCATGAGATCTCCCTGTATAAACTGCCCCATGAATAAGAAAATTTTAAATCAATTAACAAGAGAGAAGCTGAGGGGAAGAAGTGCTTCCTGAACATCACCTGTGGACTAGATGATAGCAATCTTGTGGGATCCCAGCAAAACATGCTGTGCACCCCACTCTCACCTATTTAAAAAATATTTGAGAGCACTCGGATTCTTTGGCATAAACCCTCTTTGAAATGCAAGGTTACATAGAATCCCAGAATTTTACTGCTGGAAGATGTGGTGGGAGATTATATAAAATGGGGAATCAGTGACCTAGCACCGTGGCTTCCCAGCTCCTCTGCACCCCCCATCAAATATCTTCCAGCACACCCCATATTTCCCAACCCTTGTATTTAAAAATTAAAATGTTCTTTAAAATGTCAAAGGTTACCAGTGTTAACAGTCATGCTCTGCATAAGGATGTTTCAGTCAACAATGGACCAAATAGATAACAGTAATCACATCAGATGATAATGGAGCTGAAAATTTCCTACCGCCTGATGTCATAGCTGTCATGTCATAGCATGACTTTTAAAATAAATATAGTGTAGCCTAAGTTTATAAAGCCTGTAATAGTGTACAGTAATATCCTAGGCCTTCACATTCACTCACCACTTACTCACTGATTCATCCAGAGCAACTTCTAGTCCTGCAAGCTCCATTCATGCTAGGTGTCCCATATGGGTGTACCAGTTTTTATATTTTATATTGTATTTTTACTGTACCTTTTGTATGGTTACATAAATCCTTACCGTTGTGTTAGTTTCCTACAGCACTCAGTACAGAACCACGCTGCACAGGTGTGTGACCCAGGAGCACCAGTCTGTGGCACACAGCTTAAGTGTGCAGTAGACTCTACATTCCGGTTTAGGAACACTCACTCTGTGATGTTTGCAAAAACAATGAAATCGCCTAATACCACATTTCTCAGAATCTATCCTCGTCATTAAGCAATGCATGACTAGTTTCAGTTGCACCTGTTTGGTTCATTCACATAAAGTACCTAAAATAAAGACAAGTACCAGGGCCAGGCAAAGTAGGTTGCTAGTGATGGTTTCCTTTGCCCAGCGATCTGGGTTAAAAGAACACCATGACCTCCCCAGTGTTCCCTGTTCTTGCTTCCCTGATACATTTATCACCCTTCTGATTATTTTATATTTGTATCATCTACCTCTTGCATGAGAAAGACCCCCAAGAGGGTACGGTTTAAGGCCCATTTTGTTCACTGCTGCATTCTTAACATCTAGAGTGAACACCTGATGCTTGGGAGGTGACCATACACTGATTACTCAACGACTGAAGTCTATGAGACCATGCCAGGTTCACAGTAAGCACCCCCAGACTGCCGATTTTCCCAGTTCCTACTCCTGGCATCCTTAGCACCAGACTAAACCACAGCCCTCCTGCTTGGTTAGTCCTTAACTCAATTGTGGTCACAGACAGGAGAAACACAAATCATGTAAGCATAAAAGTCAAACCAGACTGAATCATGTCAGGGACTCCAAACCTTACCTTTCTTTGGAGGTGACAGATCCTGACCTAATTCCTTTGTATGGATGACTACTCTCCCAGTCAACCACTCCACCCTTTACCCTCCCATTCTCTTAGAGTTGGTTTAAGTTTTCTTAGAATTCAGTATCTTCAGACTATCTTGTGGACATGTACGGACATAAGTACCAGAAAAGAGAATCCTCTTTACAAGTAAGCATTCCTTACATCTCAAATGAATACAAGATGTACCTGAGTTTGGATCATTTTATTTAACTGCACAGAGATAATTTAGCCATTTTTGGGTGAAGGGTTGAGGAACAAAAGCAAAACAGTCACTGATGGAAAAGTGGGAGAATGGATAATGGCCACACAAAAGAGAATACATGCTGTCTTAGGATCAAGACACAGCATTCCTGTGAAAAGCAACCGGTAGGTCCTGCCATTCAGCTCTAACATCAAGCAACTCTATACCTTCTCCCTCACCGAGGCTTCCTCCATTATCATACCTCTCCCCATGATAAACCACTGGAATATACCCAAGTAAAAAAATGATGACTTTCTTTATCAAGGGCTTCCCAGAGACAGAAACAAGCAACCCCAAGGCTTCTGAAGAATCCCTTAAAATATTTAAGAAGGCCCTTCCCCTACCTGACTGTCAGCACCACCGGCACACGAACCATTTCCTTTTTTCCCCACCACCAAGTGTCCTGTGCCAGGCCAAAAGCTCATGAAACCAAAAGAGGGCAATGTCCATGGAACAAGACAACAATTTGGTGCCAGTTACACAGAGCAGGCTATTGATAGGAACTCACCAACCCAAACCTCCATTTCACTAGAGATGAGAGAGCAGTCTCTCCACCTAAAGTATCTTCACAGCCCAAAAGCATAAACGTCGTCCTTCCCCAGTACCTTTCAGAATGCTTTCTTGGAAAAAGTTCCTCTTTCCATTAATAAAACTTACTTTAAAAAACAAAAGTGAACTGGACCTAAGCCAGAAACAGAATTGAGACTAGATCTCCAAAATCAATCTCTGCAGGCTGTCGTTTATCCAGCAGGTCACTTGAGTAAAAGGACCATTATCTGTGGCTTTTGTACAAATATATTTCCTTCTTTAAGGGTAAAGAGTTTAAATTCCTGCAAGGCACTGGAAACTAACACACCCATTAATAAATCTGCAGCTCTCTTCTCCTGGCTCAGTGAGGCCACTCTTTCAGTACCTGTTAAGAAACCTTGAAAAGTCCAAAGCTTAATTTTTTTCTTCTTTAAACCAAAAAATTCTGCAGTCAGGAGTCCACCAGGGTGATAAAGAGATTTATGGGGATTTTATTCCCATTTACAGGGTTTAACCCACCGGCTTCAAAGGAGTTGATCAAGTTCCTCTTGCAGCACTTGGACCCCCTGTGGTCTCGCCCCTCCCCCAAGGGAAAGGCGCAGCGACGTGGCCACCAGGGCCACTCTGGAACCCTCGCGGCAGCGGCGACCAAAGCCTCTAGAGACAAAGTTCTGTAGTGCACTGACTTCTATCATACTCAGAGTCGGAGTGTCTCAGAACTTTGCCTCAAAAGACCAAACGTGCTCTCTTCCTCAGAAGTTTCTTCCTGCAGGTGAGCTCCCCCACCCCCCAGCTAAGACAAAGAAGAATAACTCGTTAAAAGCAATTTTGCTCAGGATGCGAACGATAATGGAACGGGTCATTAATTATGGAAAGTTACTGCCAGAGTCAGCAGGAGCAAATGCCCAAAAGAAATGGTGTTTTAACAGCCCGATTCGACAAATTCTGGTCGCAAAGTCACAGCAAAGGGGCTGCAAGAATCGCACAGTCTCCCTCCCCTTCCTTCCTACCCGTCCTCAGATTAGAACCCATTCGTGGCCGAACCCCACCTCCTCGGTAGTTATCTAAACTTTTGCAGGCAGCTAACTCACTCTATCCAACTTGTGGCAACTTTTTACCTTCCCATCTGGAAAGCTGGGGGCGGGGGCGCTGCACGAGGACGAATTTTCAGAGATGGAAGAGTTAAACGGTGGGGAGCAAATACAGGCCCGGGAAAAGCCCCGAAGATGGGACAGCCCAAGAAAGCCCGGCATTTCGGGGCCTCCCCAGAGACTCCCCTTCCCCAGCCATTCCCAGCACTCTATTCCCGGTCTTCCAGGCGCCCGCGCCCAGCCCTGGGAACTCGGGTCGAAGCTGTCCCATCCCCTCCGTTCCATCCACCCACTCTTTGGGATTCTCCCTGCTCCATTAGGCAGTGCTTCCCGCAGACCCCGTTCGCACAAACCTTGCACACATTCCCCAACACCGCTCTTCTCCCTCGCCCGGCAACCCCCTTTCCCTACAGCAGAAGCGACCACTGTGTTCCCCGCCCTGGCAGACCCCCTCCCCGCCACATACCGCACCTGAACAGCTGTTGCGCGCGTGCAACAGGTCTGGAAAGTGCCTTCCCCATCGTTCCCCAACCCCTCACCACCGTTCCATTCCCCCACCACCCCTAAAAGCCAAGGCCGGAGGGGCAGTGGGCTGCGTCCCCTGGGCCGGGGTGCACGGGCAACTGGCGGAGTGCGGGGCGCCCAGAGTCTCCTGGGGCTGGAGGCGGTGATCGCGCTGGGCCGGGACGCCTTCAAGGGTGGCCCCGCGTGCGCCCGCCGCTGGTTCCCCAGCCTGCCCCTCCAGCGCCGGCCGCCAGGCATTCCCGGGCCGGCTCCCCCCTCGCGCTCCGCTCCGCTCCCTTCCATCTTGACTTTTGCCGACGTGGAAATTTTGGGTTTGGAGACGACCTGCGCTCTTATTGGCTGCCGGCGGGCGGGGTCGGAGGTCACGGCTGCTCTCGCTATTCCGCGCCAAGGGGAGCCGCAGAGCGGCTCGTGTCAAGTCAGCAGGTTCCCTCCGCCTCCCCCGGGGTCACGTGCGCCCCGGGCGGGCCCGGGAGACACCTCCTTATGCAAATAGAGTGGCAGCGCGGGGCTGGGGGCGGGGGCGGGGGCGGGGGCGGCGGGAGCGAGCAAGAGCGGGGACGGGGGCGGGAGCGGGGGCGGGGGCGCGGCGGGCCAGCCCAGCCAGGGGCGGCGCTGGGAAGGCGGGGCGCTCCAGGTGGCCACCTGGCTCGACGTCCCGCCCCGCCCTCCAGCCCATCGCCTCTACCAGGCTGCCTGTTCCGCCTCGGGCCGGGCGCTGTCCCCGGCCACCCTGCTGGGGCCAAGGAACCCGCGTTTTGCAGGGTGCCCCTGAATGCCCGCTTCCCGAGAGCCCCGTCTTCCAAATCCGGCCCGAGCCGTGCCGGGGCCTGGTCTCTCCCGGCAGGGGAGGAGGAGGCGGCGGCGCTGCCTGCAGGGCAGAGTGCGAAATGGAAACCTCGGGAGGACAGTTTCCTCCCCTGGCAGGGAGTTGAGAACTAATAGCGAGATTCCCGGTAAGGGAATTCTAGGACAAAGCAAAATCGAGAATTCACTAAGGTTAAAAGTCGTTTCTTTTAATAAACTGCCCACCACCCATCCCCAAATAAAAAGAGGTCAAAGAGCTAACTAAAAGTAGTAGAAAGGCCAGTTCTGAATTTTGTTTTAACACGTCTACAAGGACTAACGGAAAGGCCGGTTCGTCTCCACCCTGACGTCTGCTGAGTACTGGGCACCCGAGACTGGACCAGGGGACACGTCCTCCTCTCTGCATCTAGGTGGGGGTGTGACTCAGAGGCGCTCACAATTCCCTAAGAAGAGGTCATGGGGCACGTAGAATCGATTTTAACGTGGCTCCCCAAGCACGCCAAAGAAGATGCTTTTCTATAAAGAAAGGGAAATTGATGAATGGCCACGTGACCAGGATGTCTTCCTTCCTTCCCTCTCCCCAAGGAAAAGAAAGTAACCGCATTGCAAAGGTAGAACCCTTGTTACAAATCAGACTCTCTGATGCCGGCCTGTAGTCACCAAGGAAAAAGAAGGGGACTGCATTTTAAAAAATATAAATATTTCTCAGAACTGGCCTAGTTTTTTCCCTCAGGTAACATAATATCTGTATCGTTCTTATAATGGTTCCATCTTAAGTCTGACCCAGTGATACAGAAAAACACAAGATACATTTTTATGGGAAGATTCTTACCTGGAAAATTCTTCCCATCCTCTCTTCTTAATTTACTTTCCTTCTCCCCATTTCCCCCTATGGAAAGATAAATCATTGCTCCTTCCAACTGTTTTATCCTCAAGGATCTTTCTTTCCATTCTCCTTTCTCGTCCCTCTCCACACTTGCTTGTTTATCTGACCATTCCCGGGTTTGCAGGGGCCTCTCCCCAGGCATTGTCTCCTCCAGACCCCCACCCCCTCCTCGGCCAAGGCCCTGCGGCAGTGCTTGCTGGGCCTCGGAGTTGGTCCCCCCTCTGCCGCCTGTTCTGTTGTGTGCACTGGAATATTGATTTTTCAGTGTGTGTGCGCCGGCTCTGTAAAAATCAATATTTCAGTAGCTCGAGCACAGCGCAGGGCAGTGTAACGGAGCCAGCCTGCTGATGTAGCGTGCGGGGTCCACCCTCAGCGATTGAGGTCAGTCAGAAAATGGCAGTGTGTTTTCCTATTTCATTGTTTGCTTCGGAGAGAAGGAAAGAGTTTGCATACCATTGTGTACATCAAATTCCGGGATGAGGTAACTTTACTACTGTTGGGTAACAGACGAACCAAGTTAGAAAAAAGGCAACGAGGTGATGATGGAAAACCTCCAGTTATCCGTTCTAAGAATGGATCTTAACAATAAAATATTAGAGGAGGTGGGAAGTTATTGTCTGCCATCAATCCTACCAAATTTCACAATGAGAAAATGAAAATAGGCTCATTCCAGGAAAGGGTTAGGGTTTATCTTTTAATACTGGATATATGGGTGCTTGTTATTCTGTAGCCCCTAAAATAAGCTTCTGATTAAAAGGACAAGAGATTTTTCACATGACTTGAAGGGAAAACTTAATAATGGTCCCAACTTGGGGGCTAGTCTCATGACATTTGCAGCAGATGTGGAAAGATAGCTGGCGTCTCATGACATTTGCAGCAGATATGGAAAGATAGCTGGCCTTGGAGTCAGGAGGGTGCGTTCTCACCAAGCACCCCTACAAAGAGAGCTTCTAGTGAGTCGGTTCACCTCTCTGGACCTCAGGGAATTTACGTATAATTTAAAGGATTAGACTAGATGACCTCTAAATATCCTCTTCCTCTAACGCCTTTGAGTCTACAGAAGAAATAGTGTTATAGCTAAAGCCTTCAAAAACAAAAATACAATTGAGTGTGTACCATGGATAAGAAAAATCGCTTAATACCAAAGGTGTTGCAGAAAAAGAAGCAGAGATGCTCCGACTCCAGCTGCATGTTTTGTTTTATTTTAAATTATATTCCAATGCAATCTTTTTTAGGGGCAACTTGGCCTAGCATTTCTAATTTTTTTGTGTTTGTTTTTGAGACAGAGTCTCACTCTGTCACCAGGCGCCATGCTGGAGTGCAGTGGCGCAACCTCGGCTCACTGCAACCTCTGCCTCCTAGGTTCAGGCAGCTCTCCTGCCTCAGCCTCCCGAGTAGCTGGAACTACAGGCGCGTGCCACCACGCCCAGCTAATTTTTTGTAATTTTTAGTAGAGACTGGGTTTCACCGGGTTGGCCTGGGTGGTCTCAATATCTTGACCTCGTGATCCACCCGCCTCAGCTTCCCAAAGTGCTGGGATTACAGGCGTGAGCCACCGTGCCCAGCCAGCATTTCTAATTTTAAGAGTTTTTCTTAAAGAAATAATTAATATTCCTAGAAAGATGTTTATCACTGCCAGTAGTATAATATTGAAACATTAGAAACAACCTATGTATTGAATAATAAGGGATTTATTATATAAAATATGGGGAGTGGTATATTTATTGAATGGAATACAACTATTTAATATGGTGGTGCTGAATGACTATCAAAATAATGTGGAAGGTTTATATTCATTGAAATGTATGTCTATTTAAATCTCTACGTGTGCATGTATATATATGTCATAATGGTAACAGATAGGGCTCTGAAGCCAAATGGCTTGAAGTCACATCCTGTCTCTGCCACTAGCCAGCTGTGTGGCCTTGGCTAGTTGTAAACTACGTGTATTAGTTTCCTGTTGCTGCTGTAAGAAATTCCCACAAACTTAGTGGCTTAAAACAACACACATTTATTATCTTATGGTTTTGGTGGTCAGTCCAAAATAAGTTTTGCTGGGCCAAAATCAAGGTGTCAACAGGGCCATACTCTGGGAGACTCAAGGGGAGATTCTGTTTCCTTATCTTTTCTAGAGGCCACCTGCATTCCTTGGCTTGTGGCTCCTTCCTTTGTCTTAAAAGCACAGCACGCCATCCCCTCCTTTTGTCATCACATCTTCTCTCTGACTCTCATCCTCCTGCCTCCTACTTTTAAAGATCCTTATGACTACACTGGGCCCACCCAGATAATCCAGGATAATCTCCCCTTGTCAAGAGTGTTAATCACATCTGTAAACTTCCTTTTGACATGTAAGGTTAACACAGTCACACATTCCAGGGATTGGAATGTGGATATTTTGGGGCCATTATTCTGTCTACCATGATGGGCTAAAGTCAAGGTGTCAGCAGGGGTGCATTCCTTTCTGGATTCCCAAGAGGAGAAATCCTTTTTTTTTTTTTTTTTTTGCTTTTTCAGTTTCTAAAGTTTTCCTGCATTCCTTAGCTCTGGCCCCCTCCTCCATCTTCAAAACCAGCAAAGGCTGGTTGAATCATTCTCGCATCGCATCACTCTCATGCCTCCTCTTCTGCCTCCCTCTTCCCTTCGGATTGCATCGGGTCTACCTGGGTAATCTAGGATATTCTTGCTATTTCAGGATCAGCCAATTGCCAACCTTAATTTTGTCTGCTATCTTAATTCTTCTTTGCCGTGTAACATAACACATTCCCAGGTTCCTGGGATTAGAATGTGGACATTTTGGGGAGGCTATCATTCTGCCTGCCACACTGCCTATCACCGATGGTGATAATCTACATCATAGGGTTGTGCAGAAGATTAAAGAGTCCACACAGGGAGAGTGTTTACAAAATGGCATTTTGTAAGAAGCACTCCATTATAACTAGCACAGAGTTAGCATTTCATAATAATGACCTGTTATAGTTATTATCTAGAAAGGAAATACACAACAGAGAGTAGTTGCACCTGGAAGGTGGGATTAAAACAGATTTTTATTTTCCTAATTTTGCTATTTTTTTTCTTTTTCTACCATGAACATGTATTATTACTTGGGTACTTTAAAAATTTTAAATATAAATGAGAAAAACCATGAAAGGAGGTTGTCATGTAGGAGAATAATTTAATCTGGGGTTAGAAGGCCCAGGTGCTCACCTCAGCAATGCTGCAAACACAAATTGTGGTACTGGGCAAGTTACTTTACCTCTGTGCACTTCAGTTTTCCTCTTCAGTAACATGAGAGATGAACTATGTATTTCAAATAGTCCTCCCAGTTCTAACTGCTCTATGCCTAACATATTAAAGATCAGCAAATTGATAAATGGTTTTTAAAAACCCACGCTGCTTAGTACATAAAGAATCCTGGCTGCTTTGCCTATGGAGTAGCCATTTTTTTATTCCTTTACCTTCTTAATAAACTTGCTATCACTTAAAAAAAAGAACTCCACAAAATCAGTAAGAAAAAAAGAAATAAAAGACAGCCCTACAGAAAAACAAGAGGAAAACGGATAAACAAGCATTGCACAGAAAAAGAAAAGCAAATGGCAAATAAGCATAGGTAAAGATGTTAAGCCTCATTAGAAACAAGGAAATGCAATTTAAGACTTCAGTGAGCTATCATTTTATACCACTAGGTTGGCAAAACTTCACAAGCCTGACAACATCAACAGATGGAGATGATGTAAATCAGTGGCATTTGGGGTCTATTCACACAACGGGTTATTATACAGCAATGAAAATGAATGAACTGCAGCTCCTCACAAAGCTATGGATGAAGCTTGGAAACATAATGTTGAGCAAAAAATAATAAGATGGAAAAAAGCAAGTCCCAGGAGACTACAGATATAACGATGCCATTTGTATAAAACTCAAACACAGCAAAACAATATGTTTCTAAAAAATCCATAAAGTAATAAAAAGCAAGGAAATGACAAATAGAAAATTCAGGATAGTGGTTACTGGTAGGAAGTTGAGGGAAGGAGGGCGAGAAGGCAGCCCAAAGGTGGACGCAATTGGTAGTGTTCTAGTTCTTAAATTGGACATAACACTTAGGTTAGTAAGTGTTCATTGTATTGTGTTTTATAATCTGCATGTATGTGGAAGAGATATATGTTTTTATGTACCAAATATTAGATTTAAAATTTTTTTTTGAAGAATTGTGTTTAGGGGATTCTAAGATGCTTTACTTCTCAGAGTTGATGCTAATCACTAAGATTCCCCTCAAACTCAGAAAAGCCAACTCTTTATTGGCAATTTGCTATTTGTAATCCCTCTAGTTAAACAGACTTCATAACAGCCACCTACATCTGGGCTTGTGCAAGAAATGTTTTCAGTTTATGCTCCAAGTGAGCCTCATTTTCTCTGAGATCCACACCACACTCCCAGAGTCGGGGGGTGCAATACCAGCATGAGCAGTACCTCCAAGTCGCTTGCAGCTTGCCCTCTGTGTGCCCCCGGAATGCTTCCTTCATCTTGCCTGCAGCTAGCCATTTGGGCAGCTTCTGCAGCTAGGGATGAGCTATACAGTTCATAAATATCCTGCTTAGCCCATGTGAATGTGTCTCTACTCTGATTCATTATAGTTTTGATTTTAATGCTGAAAAATCACATTCCATGTGCTCCTGGTTTGCCTTCTGTTGTTTCATAAAGTTTGTCCATCTGGCCAAGACATCACCTAGAGTAGCTTGGTCTCACAGTCCTATAACAATCTGGCATTAGTGTTATTTTTGACTTTGATTCCATAGTCTTTCCCAAAGAATAAGCCAGTTTTGTTTGATGTGGCTTTTCCATTTCCTTGACTCTATACGAAGCATTTGGAATTAATTATCAGAACTCACAGGTACTTTAAATATCAGTGTTTCCACTGAAAGGATTGGCTTACATAGGGTTCATCAAATGAAGTGGATATAAGCAGTGATATCTGGCACCCAAGCATTGTCACTTACATCCACCTTTGGATGTTGCATGCTACAGACACACATCAGTTGGGTGGACTACCTTTTTTTTTTTTTTTTTTTTTTGAGTTTCACTCTTGTGACCCAGGCTGGAGTGCAGTAGCATGATCTCAGCTCACTGCAACCTCTGCCTCCTAGGTTCAAGCGATTCTCATGCCTCAGCCTCCCAAGTAGCTGGGATTACAGGCACTTGCCACTATGCCTGGCTTATTTTTTGTATTTTTAGTAGAGATGGGGTTTCATCATGTTTGCCATGCTGGTCTTGAACACCTGACCTCAGGTGATCTGCTCGTCTCAGCCTCCCAAAGGGCTGGGATTACAGGCGTGAGCCACCACACCTGGCCTGGAGTACCTTCTTTTTTTTTTTGAGACAGAGTCTAGTTCTGTTACCCAGGCTGGAGTGCAGTGGCATGATCTCAGCTCACTGCAACTTCCGCCTCCCAGGCCCAAGCAATTCTCCCGCCTCAGCCTCCCAAGTAGCTGGGATCACAGGCACCCGCCACCACGTCCAGCTAATTTTTTTCTATTTTTTTATTTTTAGTAGAGACAGGGTTTCACCGTGTTGGCCAGGCTGGTCTCGAACTCCTGACCTCTTAATCCGCCCACCTCAACCTCCCAAAGTGCTGGGATTACAAGTGTGAGCCACGACGCCCGGCCTGGAGTACCATTTTTTAAGCACCACCACCTAAGGTGGAATGTCCTCAATTCTTTATACTTTGAGTTGGGTCTTCAGCTTTGGAGACATAGATTTTTTTAAAAAAACTTTTTGTCATGAAAAATTGCCACAAATATACCAAAGGAAAAAGAATATAGTGTAAATATATCCCACAAATATAGTTATAAAAATTATAGGAAAAGTATAAAGAAATATGTCAGCCACCACCAGTTTCAATAATTATTAGCTCATGACCATTTGGGTTTCATTTGTACTTACCCCATGCTTCCCAGGATTATTTTGAAGCAAATCCTCAATATCATGGGTGTAAAGGTTGTGAATGGATCTGCGTGACAAGCATTCTCAAAGCTCCTGATAGGGTATTAGGAATGGCAATATTGAGTAGGAGGCCTCTCTTTGCAACATTATTACGTGTTGTTTATTCTAATTAATTAAATAAATGAGAAGACCAAAGTTCTTTACAGTTGAGACTTTAACCTCCCAGTAGAAAATTTTTTTGGATAAATTTAACATATAGAAAATCACTGCAGGGCTTTATAGTTTGGAGGAAGGGGAGCAATAGAACAATTTAACTTTTTAAAAGTTTGTAATTCCTCAGTCTCATCATCAATGGAATATTGAGAGAGTCCGTGAAATAACATCAGTCTATTACAGTAGTCTTAGCTGGCCTCTATGATCTATCCTACATAAATTGCTACCATTATTTTTCTCAAGCCCACCTTTGCCCATTGTTTTAATAAATTTGAGTGCCTATTATGTACAAAGCATTGTACTAAGCCCCGGAGATAATTTAAAAATGAATCAGATATGGCTTCTATTCTTTTTTTTGGGGGGGGGACAGAATAAAGTCTTGTTCTGTTGGCCAGGCTAGAGTACAGTGGCACAATCACAGCTCACTGCAACCTCCACCTCCTAGGTTCAAGTGACTCTCCTGCCTCAGCCTCCCTAGTAGCTGGGATTACAGGTGCACGCTACCATGCCCAGTTAATTTTTGTACTTTAGTAGAGACAGGGTTTCGCCATGGTGGCCAGGCTGGTCTCGAACTCCTGACCTCAAGTGATCCACCCGCCTCAGCCTCCCAAAGCGCTGGGATTACAGGCGTGAGCCATTGCAATCCAGCCTCCTATTCTGTAATAACGAATTTGTCTGGTCTTTTTCCTGGGCTCCTGGGAGCTTCTAAATCCTTAGAGTTTTCTGAGAGAAAGGAGTGCCTTGGTTATTCATGGTGGGTCCCGAGACCCACTTGAGTTATGATAAGGAGATGACCTAGGATGGGGCTAGTCATGATGGAAAGACCAACTATGTGATGAGGCTTTAAGCCAGGAGATATCCAGGGAAGGGAGGGGACTGGAGCTTGAATTCAATCATGTGACTAATGATTCACTTAATCATGCCTACCTAACAAAACCCCAATGAAAATTCTGGACACAAAGCTCAGGTGAGCTTCCTGAACATATCATCGTGCTCAGAAAACTCACATATTATCATGCCCAGAAAACTCACATTCTGAGTCTACACTGAGAGGGCACAGCAGCTCTACATTTGAGACCCTTGCCCTATGTGTCTCTTCATTTAGTTATCCTGATTTGTATGTTTAATAATAAAACTGTAATTTTAAGTACAGCCCTTCCCTGAATTCTGTGAGTGTTATCAAACTTGATGGGGTCACCGGAATCTCAGTTTGTAGCCAGTTTGTCAGAAGTACAAGTGGTCTCGACACTTCCCAAAGTGCAGCTTGTGTCTGAATCTGAAGTAAGGGCAGTTCTGCCCAAGGCTGTGCCCTTAACCTGTGGCACCTGCATCTGCTCTGGGAAAGCAGTATCAGAATTGCATGACAGTATTGCATTGAAGGCTCCTAGCTTCAAACATTTACGAGTTAGTAGAGGAGATGAGACATAGATGCTTAAAAACAACATAAAAAGTGTCACTCAACAATTACAAATGTGCTGTGGGAAACCAGGGAAAGCAAAGACTCTGGAGGAGTCCTTAGGGAGAACGTGGTTCTTGCCTGGAAGCTTGAAAGATGAGTGAGACCTGGAAATGCAGAAATGGTAATAACAGACAACATTTACTTGGTGCTTACTCTGCATCAGGCTCTGTTCTGGTGCTTACATGTGAAAAATTATTTAATATACACAGTCCTCTGAGGTCTCACTAATTGTGTTTCTCTTTCACAGTTAAGTCGAGGCACTTAGTGATCAAACTTGCCAGGACTGACACAGCTAGGATTTAAACCCAGACAATAGGTGTCCATTGGCCATGCTCTTAACTACAACACTCTACTGCTTTTGAACAGGAAGGAAGAACATTCCAGGAGGAGGACAAGCAGAAATTGATGTGAAAGCAGTGGTATAGACATCAGGGAAAAAAAAAATTTCAGATAGGTACTTAAATGCCCAACTAATTAATCCGACCCTGGCTCAGGAGACATTAGGGAACCTATGGTTCTCAGGGACAGGGCTTTGGAATGGGATTCTGTGGACTTTGAGGCAGTGCAATGATGTAAGGAACTGCCATTGAAAACCATGGTCCCCTCCTCCAAACCAGAAAGCTGCTCTGCTCTTCCTTTCTTAAAAGAAAATCACTTTCTCCTTGGTACTGTAGTTGTGGTGTACAGACTAGAAACTCCAAGGAGGAGCTATGTCATTCTCATTTTTGAACCTCCCATGACAGTTGACCTAAGGCACTCAAGTCTTTGCTGAATGATGGACATTATACCAGGTTGAACCATATTAAATTGCCAATATTTGACCCTTTTTGACCTACAAAAATGGCTATTTATTATGAGTTGAACCTTTTTTAAGAATTGCATTATAATCCTGCTACAGAGACTGATGTTAAAATACAAGTACATTGCTGTCAAAGACATTAAAGTAGAAATTAGAAACTTTATAAGAAACTAGTGTTTGGTTACAAACCTAATGTACATATTTAAACTAGAATGAACATATATATATATATTCATATATATTTGAAAAGAGAGATATAAAGGCCTATTTATAGGTAATTTCTACAAAGACAGTTATCCATGCAATCTGATCTTGATATCAGATCAGATATCATTCAAATAAGGTTTATAAGCTTGAGGTAAAGCCCAGCGTAGTAGATCAAATATGAAGGAAGAGAAAGAGAAACAAGAAAATTGGATAAACTTTATCCAATAGTTGGCATTAGAATAGTGTTTCATAAAGGATTATTTCTCAGTGGGAAAGAAAGGTTATTGTTTAGCCGCTTTCTCCATGAAGTTGGGAACTTTTAAAAATTGGGTAGGTTTCATGTTAGAGATGATGTCATCCATCTAAGGAAGAAGACAAGCTGATGTTAATGTCACTCATAAGGCAAGAGACCTGTCCACATCTTCCCAGGCCCACGTAAACCCTCTCACTGAGCTCATAGCTGGCTCTGTTGTAAGCAAGCGAGCACAGAATCACCACTGAGACAAAAGTGCCAGCGGCCACGGAGGACTTGTGTCTCTCTAACCCGTGGCCTCGAAAGGAGGATGTCAATACCTTTTATGCCGGTAAACCACCTCCTGGGCGGGGGTAGGGGCAAGGAGCTTTGGATATTCCGATTGTCACTTAAGTGGTTCACACAAGTCAAGATAAGCGTTAGTTTACATACTGCCTGGGGAGGGTGGAAGTTACAGAACTTAGTTACTTATTACAAGTCGCAGGGGCCAAGATGGCGTGGGTTTGGACTGCTTGCCTGTCACATCAGTGTTACAGAGAGCAGTTTCAACAGGAAGCCGAGGTATGGTTGAGGTATGCAGTTTTATGGGGCTTTTACCATGTCACAGTTCCACAGAAGGTCAAGAGTCAAAGCTGATGCCCCAAGGGAGGCCATCATCTGTGCAGGTTAGCCGAAAAAAGGGAACTATTGCCCCAGACAGCATAAGTCAAGAATGTGGCATGCTGACCAGCCACCCTCGAAATTCCAGAGAGGAGCCTACATGCATGTAAGAATCACAGCTCAAGGAGAATGAGAATCTGAAGTAGACTGAAGCCTAACTCAAAATCCTGCCCAGTGAGCCTGTCTTTAGTCAGTGTGTTTGTTTAGTTTAAGTGAACAGGAGATTGTAAAAGACAGTTTGTTCCTGAAGGCAGCTTAGACATATTTGTTTGTGGACTCTCCTGAAACAGACCAACTAAAGGGAAAGATTTTTCTAAAGATTCTTTTCCAAATAGAGTGCTCTAAACTAAATATTCAAAAGAGATCATTGTTTCCAAGCTAGAGGAAGTCAAGGAGCTTGATTAGAGATGTAAATCAAATTGCTTTCAATTTGCACACAAAAGGTGCTTGCTTCAAAGTCTGAAGGTAAAATAAATTAAGTGCAAAACTTTCCATCTACATGAAAAAAATATTCATCAAGTGGCATTACGGGTATCTTAATTTACAAATAACTGGGGAATTCTGTTAAAATTCCAAGCTATTTAATTTTTCTAAAATTATATTCAGAAAAACTATAGCTACTAACCTTTAAACTTAATAATCAGTATTCATTTTACCCTGTAGATGCTGATCTTATAGATGAAATCTATAGTACGATTTACTAATACTCTGTTAAAAATGTACAGGTGGGTCAGGCACGGTGGCTCATGCCTATAATCCCAGCACTTTGGGAGGCCGAGGCAGGTGGATCACCTGAGGTCAGGAGTTCGAGACCAGCCGGCGCAACATGGCAAAACCCCATCCCTACTGAAAATACAAAAATTTAGCCTGGAGTGATAGTGCACGCTTATAATCCCAGCTGCTTGGGAAGCTGAGGCAGGAGAATTGCTTGAACCTGAGAGGTGGAGGCTGCAGTGAGCCGAGATCATGCCACTACACTCCAGACTGGGTAACAGAGCAACACGCCGTCAAAAAAAAAAAAAAAAAAAAAAAACAAGCCCCCTTGACGGTACTTTTTGAAGAGAAGTCTACCACTATCACTCGCCTCCACCAAGCCACACAGCCACGTGTACAAGGATCCTCAAGCTCTCTAGCTCTCAATTTGAGGTCCTATGGAAATGATAGTACATTCCTGAGAATTGTTAGTCTTTACTCCAGGTTCTGTTCTGATCTCAGATTTTTCTTCACAAGGGAAGAGAGGTTTGGAAGATCAACTCTCAAAATGGGGATGTCTGCAGGGCCCTCCCTCCAGTTGCTGGCAATCCTACAAAATAGACCTCTGCCTGGCACCCCAGTTACTTACATTGATCTCACTCCGTTACCTCCCTTTTGTTCTTCCTGCCCTAACATGAGGCAGAGCCTGTGTCTCCTGTAGCCCCTCTTGCCTGGAGACATGGAAACCCCATGAACTCTGTAGGGAAGCTGTAGCGCGGTTCTCTGAAAGGAAAGACCAGATTCTAAGCTCTTAGAATGCTCATCCCTGGTTTTCAGGTCACTCTCTTTATTTCCTGCTTGGTGCCTTCTTTCCAGCTCCAATCTCCATTGGGCTAAGAGGTGCAGACAAGCGCCTATTTTCTTGGCTTTTATAGCTTCCCCACCCACCCTCTTGTTTCTCTTCTTTAGCAACAAAGATTTTTCTTTATCTTTAGCAGTAAAATAATCATATAGCAACCATTTTTGAAACAGTGCTTGGAATTATATGGAATGACCTACCCACCCTAGTGCTCAGAGCTCCCCAGCCCACTCCCCTGACTTCTTCCCATCCAACATAGTATATGTTTACTCAATGTTTTTTTCTCCCCAAGACTGTAAGCTTACTGAGGGCAGGAACTTTGTCTTTCATCCGCGTTGTCCCCAGACAGCAGCACACACACATTGTAGGCATTCTATAAATAGTTGATGAATGGATATGTGTGCTTAGAGTGAACAATGTAAACAAAGGGAGTAAAGACCAGACATGCATCACATAACTTGCCTAAGCCTTTGTCATGTAACCAATAATTGCGCTCAGTAAAGGGTTATGGAATTACCCAAGGGGTGCTAACACAGTCAATGATATTCTAATGCTGCCCTCTAGTATAATGGGAAAAGCCTACTTTTGCTTTCTGATGTCTGTTGTAGCCTGACATTCATTGTGGGGATTTTTATTTTGTAAAGAAACAGTCTGTTAGGCAGCCGTGTGAAACCTCCTTATTTAAAGCATATAAAATAGTGAGTCATATCATCAAACTCAATGTTTTCCTTTCTTTACATTCCTCAACCACCACCAACTTCATCTTCCTCTTAATTTGATTATCTTTTTGTAGAAAAGTCACCTTCACCAAAAATCTATATCAGAAACACATATGCCTTTTTAAGCAATATCCTTTTAAATATAGACTGCAGAATCATATATACTTTCTAAAATCTGAACACAGAAAGTGTGTTTCACTGAAATAATGAAAGAAGAGGAAAAGGGAAGAGAATGGCTTATAAACTCATTTAATCTTCCCATAAGATTTGCTTTTTATAATTTTATTTCTTCATCTATTGTGAATGTCACAGTAAAGTATTTGATTTACTCAGGATCAAGGAATCTCTTGTTAAATCAAAAGCTGATGAATGCATTTTCAACGCAACTCAGTTCGAGTTTGCCAAACAATAGTGGGGATAGCTCTGCTCTGGATTCAATTTTGCCTATTAAATATGAGTTGCATTATTGAAGTTGGTACTGATCCTCAGGCTTATTTCTGCTCACTGACAGGTTTTGATTGCAACTCTCCATGACATTGGCTCTCCAATCAGTGGAGAAAAAGCCTTTTGCATGATACAGAACCCCAAATGTTCCAGTGTTCTGCTTCTTCTGCCTGGAATTCAAACTTTCTTTTGACTTACCAGGCACCATTCAGTTGCTTTCTCCTTTATGCTTTCAACATACCTCCCTCTGACACCTATCACAGGGTTTTGCAATCAATAATTTATAGCCAGAACCACTGCTAGTCCATATGGCACCTTTGCGTAAAAAGACACCCCTTCACGTGGGTGAGTCAGAGAAAGACTGCATAACACCAACTACCTATTGTTATGAAGTTTAGGGAGAAAATTAGGGTAGGGGAGGACATTCATCTTCTTCCTTCCTCCCAGACCCAGTCCTCCATCAAGAAACAAGAGAGGGATTTGCCACCCACAAATTATTTTGCTGTTTAGTTCAGTTGTGAGATGTTTTCTGTTAGCAATAATGAGAGTTGTCCTGTCAAGACTGAATCTCTTTCAGAATAAATGGAACCAGGTCAACATTTTGTGCAAAGATTTTTTGGGGGACAAGTCACATGATCTTCAAATGCATGCTTTGCAGGTTGTCAGCCATTCAATGATCTCTGACATTTTTTAGAGATGGCCTTGTATTCTGGGTTTTCAGTGAGAACAAGAGGAAAAATGCAGTGGTGCTTCTTTCTTGTGCCTGAGATCACTGCAACGATAACCTTAATCATGTCTTCCTCCTGCATGCTGTTTTGGATAGGAGGGAGAGAATTGAAGGGAGAGGGGAGGAAAAGAGGCGTGGGAAGGACTAAGAGGCAGCTGACACTGTAATCTAAGCAGTATCCTGGTGGATACAATCAGGATCCACTGGAGCCCGGGGTGCTTTTCTCCCTGGTGTTGGAGTGCATACTCCCTCTCTCAAGGGTTCTTCTCAGTAGGCTAATGGTGCCCCCCCATGGGGCTGAGGCTACACACACTCCTCCACTCCTGCTTTCTCAACCATGCTCTGAGCACTTTGATGATAGTTACCGATGCGTACGGCTAGGAGTGCCCGTTTCAGGAAGTCTTGGATTTTTCAGCCTGAAAGAATCCCGGAGATCATCTATTTCAGTGTTTTCAAACTCTTTTACCATACCCCATGGTAAAAAGAAAATGTCACACTGCAACCCTATATACACATAACCATATAAAGAGAGATTTAACTGAAATGACAACTTTTGGCAACAATAATATGTAATATGACATGTAATGTGGTCTAGCATTATTCTTTTATTTTTTCATTTCTGTTTATTTATTTATTTATTTGAGATGGAGTCTCGCTCTGTCACCCAGACTAGAGTACAATGATGCAATCTTGGCTTGCTGCAGCCTCTGCCTCCCAGGTTCAAGCCATTCTCCTGCCTCAGCCTCCTGAGTAGCTGGGACTACAGGTCTGCACTGCCACACCTGGCTAATTTTTGTATTTTTAGTAAAGATGGTTTTCACCGTATTGGCCAGGATGGTCTTGATCTCCTGACCTTGTGATCCACCTCCTCAGCCTCCCAAAGTGCTGGGATTACAGGTGTGAGTCACCACGCCCAGCCTCTTTTTATTTTTTAATGCTGATCATAACTCACCAATTGGTTTCCTGATTCACTAGTGGATTGAGGCCTACAGTTTGAGACTCACTGATCTATTTTAATCCTCATGTGTTATAGATAGAGCAGGAAACCAAAGCCAAGAAGGTTAAGTGATCTGGCCAAGGTCACACAGTTACTGCCCAGTGGCAGAGCCAAGACCAAAACTCTGGTAGCAAAATCATGTAACTTAGCTAATTATTAATAATAAACACTCTTCTTGCAAAATGCTGTGCCAGTACTGTGAACAGTACATGCTGTTACGAAAACATGTAGGTTTTTTTTTTAATGGTAGAAAGTTAAAGTCACTCAAATTAGAATTAAATAGAATGTCATTCCTCAAATCCCTGTATATATACCATTTTCAGTTTCAAAATCCAGTGTCTAGAGGGTTAAGTCCATATATACGTATATTGTATGTTTATATGTATATGTGTGTATGTGTGCAGATATGTATAATGTTTGTTTTAAATTACATCTGTAACTTGGCTCTAATGTGCTGGCTCATGTAAACTTCTCTTTACTTATGTTTTTAATGTAATAGAAAAAAACCTGAGCAACCAGTCCTTCCAAAGATCTTTAGTTAAGCCTCCATGGTCAAAGAAGAGCACGTGAGCCGCTCTTGTATCCAAAGGGTCCCCTCAGTTACACATGAGGGGACTCCATTGAGGTATGGATAAGAAGTGGGATGCATCTGACAGAAAAAGCCAAGCAGCATCAGTGTGAGGCTAGGACGTCCTCTGCAAAGCTCAGCCACCTCACAGCCTATCATTCGCAGATGGCTACCCACCAAGCCTGCACCCATAGAAACTACAGTTGACTCTGACCTCACCACCCCTGTAAGAGTAATAATTCCAGTAAGAGAAGTTTGTCTTTAAAAATGTAGCCCTAAATCTCAACAACCAGCATACTTTCTTTCAATAAAAGCATGGGTGCCTTCCTGTTCCACCTATTTTTATCCTGTAGAAAAAAAGTCCCCTCCAGCCAAAGCAAATACTCTGTCTGTGTCTCTATCTCTCTGTCTCTGCCTCTCTCTCTCTCTCTGCCTCACCAGAAGTAAGGCAGGTTGCAAACCTGCGCAGGATATGGAACTGATGATGTTAGTGTGCCTGATTTTGCTGTCATGTTATTCTTTTCATTGATAGGGTACCTTTTCAGCGGTTCACGTGTCAGCTGATGAAAGCAGCTGTGACCTTTTACAACAATTGGCCTCTGTCTTTACATTGGCTCTCTTTGCTTTACTGGGATTCATGAAGTTCACCTTGGGGGCATCTTTCAACCCATTCCTGTGAAATGGCAACCAAACAGAAAATGACACTAAGGAAAGAGACAACATTTGTGGATACACTGAGGGATAATATTGGTACTTTTAGTTTGTGAATGTGAAAATGTCATAGGTCATTTCCGAGCATATTCCGGCTGGAGGCAAGAAATGCTTTGGGGTAAACATATGGACCACATGTGCAGAAGCACTGAAAATTAGATATGAAAGTCATATATGCAAAATTGCCACAAAAATTCCGGCCGTGATCGTTATGAAATTGCCTTGGAGTGTGGGTTTCTGGCTCACTTTCCAAGCTATGCAATTCCTTTCCAGAAACCCCTAGGCAGCACTGCCTCCCTCCCCTAGGTCCACCCTGCTTCAGCAAAGCACAGTGAATGTCCTGACTCCTAGAACAGCCTTTTTGGGAAATAGGAAGAACAGATGAGAGGGTTTGATTATAACCTTTAAAAATCAATTGTAAAAAATGGTTTAGTTCTGTGCTTTCTGAAGGCAGATATCTTAAATAGTGCCTAACGATGTTTGTTTTGGCAGATACGTGGGTGACTCTCGCAATGGCAGGCATCCATATCTGTATTTATGGCAAATATGTCAGCATTTAATCCATCCCAATGTTTGTGAAGGAATCAACAATTACAAGATATCGTTTCTCTCTTATTATATTGTTTTACTTCTTTTCAAAGACTGACACAGAAATTGCCATGAAATAGAGAGTAAGCAATGCGCAGTAGAAAATAGAATACCAAATCTTACAGCTGGGTAGATGGCTGGTCTATGTAATCTTTGTTTCATTTCTCAGCTCCTCTTTGAATGACTCAATGTAGCACCCCACAACTCAGTATTAGCAAAGAGGTGTCGTTTCACAGGAGTGACTGCTATCATTGTGGGGGAAGGTCCATAAACTAGATTTCCTACTGATGACATCAGCACTTCCTGACATTTAAAGAAAGAGAATTAAGCACCATTTCCAAAAGGGATGAGTACCTTTGAAGAAATAATATTGCCCTTATTTTTACTTCCATGCTTCAGTTCATCCCTAGCAGATAGGTGCACTGAAGAACCTGTATCCGAAATGCAAACAATGTACTTCCTTTAATATCAGTCCCAGGTGAAATTAAACCAATCAGGAAAAGCGTGACAATCTCTCTGATTTTAATAGTCAAATGGTCTCTCAAAAACAGACTTGCAATTGTTGTTATTCCAGTGAATTGGCAATTTACAAATAGGTTGTGTCAAAAAAATTCCCTTATATATTTGGAATATAGAGTGTCAAGTACAAGTTCCCATATGTGCAGTATTACAAATGGTCTTCCCAAACCAGCCCACAGACATCCATTTCATTTATATCTTGCCGATGGTGTTGGGGAAGACAAAGAAGTATGCAGGCTTCAAAAGGTAGGAGTTGGCTTTGGAAAGACAATCTGGGGCACAAGATCCAAAACAATCTCCTTATGATTTCTACCACTTCTGGAAAGAAGGAAGGAAGGAGGAAGGAAAGGAGGAAGGGAGGGAGGTAAAGAGAGAGGGAAGCAAGAAGGGAAAGAAAGAAGGAGGCGAGAGAGAGGAAAAAAGAACGGGAGGAAAAAAGAAAGGAAGTAAAAAGGGAAAAAAGCAGAAAGAAAGGAGGGAAGGGGGAGGGAGGGAAAGAGGGAAGGAGGGTAGGAAGGATGGAGGAAGGAGAGAAAAATGGAAGAGTGTGAGGGAGGGAGGGAGAGAGGGAGTGAAGGAGGGAAGAAGGAAGGAGAGGAAGGAAGAAGAAAGGACGGGATGGAGGGAGGTTGAGAAGGAGGAAAGAAAAACAAGAAGTCTCTAAGATGATCTCCAATGATCTACACCTCCTGGTATTCATACCCTCATGTAGTCTCTTCTTGAGCATGGGCTGGCCTTATTATTAACTCACTTCTAGCAAACAGAATACAGAAAAAGAGATGGGATGCCACTTCCAAGATTAGGCTATAAAAAGACAGTGGTTTCTGTGTCGGGCTTTCTCTCCCCTTCTCTGTCTCTATAATTTCTCGCCTTGGTGGAAACTAGCTGCCACATCACAAGGCGGTCCTGTGGAAAGGCCACATAGCAAGGGGCCAAGGACCACCAAGCAAGTGATCGTGGGGGTGAAGCCCCTTCACAAGTCATGCTTTCAGATAAGACCAAAACCCTTGCCAACAATTTGACTGCATGAGACAACTTGAGCCGGGGGTGCCCAGCTAAGCCAGGCCCAGATTCCTTACCTACAGGACCTATGATCTCATTAATGCTTATTGTCTAGGTTTTAGAGTAATTTGTTATGCAGCGATAGATAACTAATTGGAAGAAAGGAAGGAAAAAAGGAGGAACACGGGAAGGAGGGAGGGAGGGAAGGAAAGAAGGCAGAAATAACCATGTCTGCCATGATTCAGCCAGGGAACCAAAACCACTCTGAGTATTTTGGTTTCTCAGGAGACAACAAAGCTGAGCGGTTACTAGGAGACGGTGACACAACCCAGAGATGAGCAGGGACAGGGAGCTATACCGTCCCTAAAGTGGAGAGTCAAAGGAGGAGGTGGTGTTATCAGAAGCCAGAAGCCAGGTCACCCTGTGGAAGCTAGAACCACAGGGCCCTGATCAGTAAGGGCTGGAGCCATAGGTGCCATTTAAGACAGGGAAGGGCAGGGTGAAACATCATGGCTTCTCTCCTCCTCTCACCATACAGTTCCCATTGGTGCCTTCCATTGGCCAAACTCAGACAGAAACCAGCTGACACCGGATCCTAAGAACCAGTCCACAAGGGCCAGCCTCCTGCATTACACAGCAGAGCTAGGAAGGGATGAGCTTGCAGGCCAGGCCTGGCACACTAGCTAACTAGCTGAAGAGAAGGGAAAATATCTATTGTCAGTCCTCAGCCAGAAGGGGCTGCTTATTAGCTCTGAGAACAAGGACGATTCACGATCTGCATGAAAACTCAAATTATTAGGCAACAAAAATAACTCTATGAATCAACAGCACTCCCTGGTAAACCACAAGGTAAGTCATGATGCCTGCCAAATGAATCCTCCAGAGATGAGAGGGACCACGACGGCCTGGAACTGGCTGGATTTGAGAACTGGAGAGAAGGAAGATGAGGATGAAGTCAGGGCTCCTGGGGCCCAAGGGAAGAGGAGGTGATGGAACCCACGTCAGAGAGAACAGAGCAGGGGAGGCTGGCAGGAGTGAGGCCATCCAGCGCAGGTGCCATGTGCAGAGACACACAGGTGTTCCACTGGGTCCAACACTAGATCTTCACAGTCAAAAGAGAACTGAAACATCAAGATGAATGGAGGGGAGCCAGCATGAGTGACTGGTGTTCAAGTCAGGAAGCCAGGCTGGAGGGCATTTAATGAGTAGGTGCAGTCACGTGGTAGAGTTTGACAGTGAATGGAAAGATAAAAACAAGCTTGCAGCATGGCAGGTTCCCACCAAGCATCTGCTTTGAAAACAGAGAAAGATAAGCTAGAAACTAACACTAAAGGCCAAGAACCTGCACAGTAAATTACCTCATTGCAGTCTTCCTCATAGCCTGCAAGCTACTCAAGGGAGGGATTTGTAGCACAAGTGCCTTAGTTTTCCCAGGGCCTTGGACAGTGTCTGGCCCATAATAGATGCTCAATGCATGGCTGTGAGATGAATGAATGAGCCAAAGTGAAACCACAGAACATCATGAGGGCAGGAGAGCCAGGCAGAACCCACGAAAGATGCTCTGAAGTGACGTGGCGGTATGGTGGCCTGCTGGAAAACCCCAGTGGCAGCCAGACCTGTGTGGGCAGCTGCAGACAGAAAATGAGATGGTTCTTTCTGAGCAAATATGCAGAGTTATAAATAGCAAGGTCTATGCAAATAGCCACAGCTGCATGGCAAAGGACTAGAGGGTGTGCTCAGCACAGAGGATGTTCCTGGCCACCAAATTCTTCTGAGCTATCCCTGCAGTCAGCAGGGGCTGCCTCCCAGAGGGGAGAGCCACGCCATGAAAGAGGTCAGCATTACCTTATATCTTTATAAGGCTGCTTTGCTCCTAAGGGGCTTGCCCTGAAGAGCCTTATGCTTCAAAGCCCACTCACCTGTAAAAGTATCCCAACCACTGAGCTGGTTCCACAAAGGCATTAAGAAGTGATCACAAAGGGCTGCGCATGGTGGTTCACCCCCGTAATTCTAGCACTTTGGGAAACCAAGGTGAGTGGATCACCTGAGGCCAAGAGTTTGAGATCAGCCAGGCCAACGTGGTGAAACCCCATCTCTACTAAAAACACAAAAATTAGCTGGGCGTGGTGGCGCACACCTGTAATTCCAGCTACTCAGAGGCTGAGGCAGGAGAATCGCTTGAACCCAGGAGGTGGAGGTTGAAGTGAGCCAAGATCTCACCATTGCACTCCAGCCTGCAAGACAAGATGAAAATGAATGAAGTTACAACCCAGGGCCAGTAAAATGTAAGCCAACTCACTGAACAGAGCCCTGGAGACCCTGCACTGGGAGAAGACAGATGCTAGTGGAAGCAGATGTCAGGCAGGAAGCTGGACACAGACATGGATTTCACAGCCTTTATTCAGAAGCATTGAACCTCTTCCCCACCACATACAGCCAGAGGACAGGGTTTCTCAAGCAGCCTCCTAAAAGACTCAGGAGATTTACTTTTGGAGGGATTGAAAGGAGAGACTCAACCTAGAAGACACCAACCTTGTAAGAGTGCTGCAATGTGGGATAAGCATGAAGCTAAAGCCAGGAATATGAAATGAAAGCCCACATAGCCACGAGCCCTGGGCCCCTTCTCCTACCCAGGTCTCAGAACATCAGCAACAGGGAATATGAGTACAGACAGGAGGACTGGAAGACCCAAACAGCCCAGGGGTATATCCTGTGATGCTCATATCTAAGGTTCTCCCAACAAAAAGCTGGCACCCACCTGCTTATTCTCTTCCTGCCAATCAACAATTCTTGCCCTTGTTTACAGAACTTCAAGTGAGCTTTTAGCATCTCATTCTTTTTTTTTTTTTTTTTTTTTTTTTTTTTTTTTTTGAGACGGAGTTTCACTGTTGTTACCCAGGCTAGAGTGCAATGGCGCGATCTCGGCTCACCGCAACCTCCGCCTCCTGGGTTCAGGCAATTCTCCTGCCTCAGCCTCCTGGGTCGCTGGGATTACAGGCACGCGCCACCATACCCAGCTAATTTTTTGTATTTTTAGTAGAGACGGGGTTTCACCATGTTGACCAGGATGGTCTCGATCTCTTGACCTCGTGATCCACCCGCCTCAGCCTCCCAAAGTGCTGGGATTACAGGCTTGAGCCACCGCGCCCGGCTAGCATCTCATTCTTAAATATGAAAGAACAACCAGACACTTGGCGAAAGACACAGACTGAGCAAACAAGGGGACCAGGAGGAAAGAGAAAATGAAAGGAATCAAAGAACATTTTAACAAACATTTTTAACTAATATTCTCAGAGAGATGAGGAAGAACAGAATTTAATAAAAGAACAATTGGAGAACATGAAAGGATTCCTGATGATTAAAAATATGATAAAAATGGAAACTCATTCAGAATATTAGAAGATAAAGACAATAAAATCTTTCAGAATGTAAAACAAAGTGTTTAAGAGTCAGATAATAGGAAAGAAGAGATAAAAACATTAAAAAAAATCAACCTGGGAAGTCCAATATCTGAATAATAGGAGTTGCAAAATAGAAATAGGAGAAATAGAGAGAAGGAAATTATCAAATAATAATAGTTAATAATAAAAGAAAATTTTCTAGAATGAAAGGAAACATGCCTCCAGAGGGTTACGGTCCACTGAGAACCTAACATGACAAATGGAAGACCTAAATGCTCCTAGAAGGATAACACAAGTCACATAGAAAGTACTGGGAAAGAGAATGACATTACAGGTAAGATAGCACAGTGGTTAAGAACATGGCCTCTGGACCAAACTACCTGGGCTTGTAACTCAGTTACTAGTTGTGTGATTTTGGGTAAATTACTGACCCTCTCTTACTTCAGTTTCTCCATCTCTAAAATAGAAATAATAAGACTACCTCCCATTTATCTGGCATAATGGATTTAAAACACTTAAAATAGAGCCTGGCCCATAGCGAATGCTATACAAATGCTGACTTTTTTTTCCTTAGACTTCTCAACAGTAACATTGGAAGCTAGAACCCATGGACTAATAGCTTCACATTTTTTTAGGGGAAATATTTTCAAATCTAGAATTGTACAACAACTAAGCTACAAATCATCTGGAGGGTAGAATAAAGACATTTTCAGACATTTAAGGTGTTTAGAGCTTAACTCCCCTTATATTCCTTCTCAGGAAGATGCTGCTGGCTTAAACAAAACCAGCCAAGTTGAAGACATAGAATGCAGATAAGGAAGGACTCAACAAAAAAGAGAGGAATTCCTTAGATGACAGTAAAGGGAAGTCCCAGGATAATGGCTATGCTTCAGTTACCCAGTCTCAAAAATGGAGGATAGAAAGCTCCATGAGACAGACCTCCAGGGGAAAAAATGGAGTAGATATATGTGAATATATAAAAAAAATTATGGGCATATACAGTGGTTCATGCTTGTAATCCCAGCACTTCGGAAGAACAAGATGGGAGAAACATTTACGCCAGGAGTTTGAGATCAGTCTAGGCAATATAATGAGACCCCATCTCTTAAAAAAAAAAAAAAAAAAAAAAAATCTTAAAAATTCGCTGGGCGCGGTGGCTCACGCCTGTAATCCCAGCACTTTGGGAGGCCGAGGCGGGTGGATCACGAGATCAAGAGATCGAGACCATCCTGGTCCACATGGTGAAACCTCGTCTCTACTAAAAATACAAAAAATCAGCTGGGCATGGTGGCGCATGCCTGTAATCCCAGCTACTTAGGAGGCTGAGGCAGGAGAATTGCCTGAACCCAGGAGGCGGAGGTTGCAGTGAGCCGAGATCGTGCCATTGCACTCCAGCCTGGGCAACAAGAGCAAAACTCCGTCTCAAAAAAAAAAAAAAAAAAAAAAAAA
>NW_022436959.1:11248945-11272056 GCF_009761245.1 Sapajus apella | reverse complement strand
CAAAAAAAAAAAAAAAAAAAAAAAAAAAATTAGCTGGGTGTGGTGGCATGCACCTGTAGTCCCAGATACTTAGGAGGCTAAGGTGGGAGGAATGCCCAGAAGGTGGAGGCTACAGCAAGCCATGATCATGCCACTGCATTCCAGCCTGGGTAACAGAGCAAGACCCTGTTTCAAAAAAGAAAAAAAAATTATTGATAGCCATGTGACAAAAATATAGAGCACTCAAGGAAAATTGTAATGACACAGAAAATTAGGCTGATTAAAAAATTAAGCAGGTTTTAACTCCAGGAAAAACAAAGAGTAGATGAGAAAGGGAACATGGTTTAGCCATTGTATGCTCAGAAGCAAATAATATTTGCATAGTCAAAATAATGTAAGTGCTAACTTTTGAATTGCTTGATTTAACTAAAAACTGAGATATAATTGAGTTAGGGAAATGGGGAATGGGGAAATGATCAAAAGGCAGTGGAGAGAGATTGGTCCTCATTTACCAAAATGGGAAGTCAATAGTTAATATCTAAAACTGAAATTAAAAAAATAGCAAGATGAGCATATAATTTCAAGACATGGACATGAATACATAGGGATGCAGCCAAAGAGTTAAAGTGGGACTGTTGGGGTTGGGGAAGGCTGGGGCACGAAACTCCTACTTTTGCATTATAAATATTTCCTTGTAGTATTCTTTGACTTTTTAAACCACATAGATGTGTTACTTTGATAAAAATTAACTTTCAACTTAAAAAAGGAAGAATAGTGGGAGATAATTCAAAATATTAGTAATGTGTAGATGTGGATAGTGGATTCAAATCACTACCAGTGATTTGAATTCATTCTATATTCTTTTTTGTATTATCCAATTTTTTAAAATAATATGTATTAATTTTACAATTCAAAAAGTACATTTTATTTTTTAAATAAAATCAAAATGAAGAGAAAAAAAGAAAGGTTATATAGTTTGATGCAGTTTAAAAAGGGATTTTCAAAGAAGGCAAAATTATGATTCACACAAAAATATAAAATGAACACATTCCAAAGATAAATTAAGTGAGAGAATCAATGAGATACGACAGCTTATTTAAAGAAGTCAAAGAACTACAAATTTGCATACAGTAAAGAAATGTTGAAATGAATTTGCAAAAACTGGTTTATCCGTAAAGCAATAATCAATTGCATTCTGCAGACAAACTATGTATGTTCCTATGGACAACAATGATTTGCACTGCTGTCAGTTTTCTGTAACTTTTCCAGGGAGTTGTAAAATCAACAGGGTTGTGTGCTCCTATAGGATCAGATAATCCCCAGGGGCTCCCTTGAAAGGATATCCAGTAAAGACTTTTGCCCATTTGAATGTCTTAAATTTCTCCTCATGTATAGTTAAGGGCTAATGAGTTATGCAATCTTGTGTCATAAAGTCCTGCTGGTTAATCAATAGTGGGAAGCAAGTTTAGTTTGAATTCCTAGAAGCAAAAGCAAAAAGGGAAACTAGTTATAAGTTTATTGGAGTGAGGTTTAAAGTATTTTGAAGCTGAAAAAGTTTTATTTAATTTTAAATTGCTTGCAATTTATTTCTCTAGAGGTAAAAAGAGATCAATGCACTTTTGTAGCCAGCTTCCTTTATTTGGGGAAAAATTACCAAAATGATCCCTTTATTTATGTAAATATAGAGCAATACCCAACCGTTGTTCTTAGAAAACCCTATGAGGATGCCATTAACTCAAATGCAGTTAGGTTAAGTGATGTGTTTAGTACAGGAAATTGGGTTTATTTTAAGGAATATCATGTCATTGGAGAATTGTTTTCTTTTTAATTCTTCTTAATTATTTTCTATATGGATTGAGACTAAAACATCTCTGAAAATTAGCTTTTTGGGGGAGATATGTGTCTTTTTGCTCCTAAGAGAGAGAAGACTGGATTTCCCAAAAAGCCTATGAAAATATGACCTCTTTATGCTAGACTGTGAAAAGAGGCTAAATTTGTCTGGACTGAACTATAGGAGCCACACACACGGTGATTTTTAAAATCACCCAATTTGGTGAAATATACTATCAATTATTGAAATTCCCTTCTTCAAGCTAGCAAAGCCAGACCAAACACTATAGATGTGGATTTCCTTGTTCCCATTGTTAATCATCCTGGGACAATCTGTGAGTAGAAGGGACGGGAGTGATCAAGTTTCACCTTCTCAGTGCAAAACTCAGGAATTGTATGTTTCTTCATATGCAAAGGAAAAATGTGAACTTGAATGTCTTTTAATGGAGGATTGGGGGAAAAACAACAATTATAGCACAGTATTTCCAAACAATGAAATACTATGTAGACATTTAAAAGAATATAGAGGCCGAGCCGGGTGCGGTGGCTCACGCCTGTAATCCTAGCACTTTGGGAGGCCGAGGCAGGCAGATCACCTGAGTTCAGGAGTTCAAGACCAGCCTGGTCAACATGAAACCCTGTCTCTACTGAAAATATACAAATTAGCTGGGCATAATGCCAGGCACCTATTATCCCGGCTATTCAGGAGGCTGAGGCAGGAGAATTGCTTGAACTCAGGAGGCAGAGGTTGCAGTGAGCCCAGATCATGCCACTGTACTCCAGCCTGGGTAACAGAGCAATACTCAGTCTCAAAAAAAAAAAAATAAGAAAGAAAGAAAGAATATAAAATGTATGTATGAATTGACATGGAAAGTCACATATGGTTAAGTGGAGAAAAATTCATTATACAACACTATCTAGATGAAAGTATAACCCATTTTTATGTTCATTTGTTCATTCAACAAGTATTTCTTAAGCATCTCAATGGGTCGGAAATATAGCAGCAAACCAACTCAAGTTCCTATTTTCATGGAGTGTACTTTATAGTGGAGAGAAACAAACAAGAAACAAATACATCACATTTGTAAAGAAAAATGGAGCAGGTCACTGAGATAGATATTTTCAAGGGTGCTAGTGTAAATGGAGTAGTCTGAGGCCTTTCTGGCTACTCAATAAGATGACATTTGCCTTGAGACTACCTGAATACATATATGCATATATGTATATGATTGTTTCTGTTAGAATTGTGTTTGGTGCTATGTAACAGAAAAACTGAAGTGGCTTAAACACCTCAGGTTATTTTTCCTCACATGAAAAAGGAAGGTGGGGCAGAGCTGGTGCAGCTGCTCAGCTGCTCAATAAATACCCTTTATTTCCTCAGACTATCATCCTCTATGTCTGGTCACAGGATGACAGCTGCCACTCCAGGATTCACACCCACACTTCAGGCAGGGGGAAGGGGGAAGGGCAAAGCACAAAGATGCACAATCCAGCTACCCCCGCGTGTTTTTTAACGAGGAAGAGGATAGCATTCCGAGAAGACCCTCCCCCATTAGACTTCTGCTTATCTTTCATTGGCCAACACTGTGTCACGTAATGGCTCCTAGCTGCAAGAGAGCCTGCACACTTTGGTTTCTCAGTGAAGCACATGCTGCCTTGAATGTAAGCCTGATTATGTGCAGGTACCTGGCAGTGTCTGCCTCATGAGTGCATGGAAGACTAAATGCACACCAAATAGTTAACAGGGCTTGTCTCTGGGGCTGTTATTCCAAGTGATTCCCTAGCCTTCTCCTTTATGATCTCTAACATTTGCAGCTGTATCATTCTGTCTGATAACAAATCTGGAATCTCTGGTCCCATCTCAGACCTACCGAATCAGAAACTATGGGACTAGTAATCTGCAGATTTGCTGGTTCTCCAGGTGATTCTGAAGCTTGGGGAGGAGAGGGCTGAGAACCAGTGTGCAATGCCATTTAAACAGAAAAAGAAGATATTTGCATATTGAGAGAAAAAGTTATGAAAAGTCAAGGATCTCATTTAAGCCAACAGGTGTTTTTCACAGTAGAACTACAAATGCAACCTAATGAACGTGTCGGCTGTTTCTTTTTTCTTTTGAATCAGTAGCATTTATTCAGGCCCTTAGCAGTAATAGTTTTTCAAAGCTGACATTCAGAAAAAGTCAAAAGAAAAAAATCAGCTTTGTATTTTGATTAATTTTGGTACATCTTTCTTATGTTTCAGCTCTCAAATTTGCAAAGATTTGATTTGGTTTATAGTAAACTTTTTAAAGAAAAGTAAGTACTTGTCTTAAAAATATCCTGTGGAAAAGATTATTTTCACTTACCACAGGATGCAATTTCAGAATCCAAGGCACTCTTCTACCCTTTAACTCTTCAAGAATACAAAAAGGGGAAAATAAAAGAATAGGGAGTGGTAGCAGGGGAAGAGAGAAGCCAGCGTCAGATGGGCAGGCTTGGACCACGTGGGCTTGGACTCAAAGAACATGGCAGCTGACAACTGACTATTTTCCTTCTTCTTGAAATGATAAGTTGGCAGGGAAGGAAAAGGGGAGGATAATACAATTTTGATTGGGGAATAAAGGCAAGAGAGAGATTAATTTTGAGGCATTGCCAAATGCCTAATAATAAAACCTGTGTCAGCATCAAGAGGCAGGTTTTTTTTTCTTTTTGTTGTTGTATAAGTACCATAAGAATTTTAATTTCTTCTTTTAAAAAATATATTATGCAGCTCAGGATTAATTAGCAGGGAATGTATAAACAAGCATGGAAAACTTGCAGCACCTGAAATGACATTTCACTAATTTGAAAATAAATGGTCTCCAGTCACTACTTACAGAAAAACAAAAACTTTGTTGCTTTTGTCTTGCAAAAGTTCCAGGTCTGTAAGTAGATCCTGAATTAATTCATTATAACCATATATGTAAGAGACTAACAAGCCCATTACTCCAAGTTTATCAATCAGAAAATGTCACCCAGAGACACAGTATGTATATATGAAAAATACTAGAATTTCACAGAACATTTTAATGGTTGGCTCTTTCTCATGTTGAGATTTTACACCCAAAACAGATGACAAACTAGGATCTGAGTCAAAGCACAGATCTCTGGGGAGGAATGTCAGCCAGCAGGGAGGTGGCCAACTTCATGACACAGATCTTCTGAGGATCCATGAATCTTAGGTCACTATGATGACCACTATCATACACCTCACAAACACAAAATACTCTCAAAAAATTCTGTTGTTGCAAACATTTTTGTGAAAATTATAACTTTCAATTCTTGCTTATTGCCATCATTTTTGTAAAATAAAATATACTTCTATATTCCTAGACATTTAAACTACTGAGTGAGACTGCTGACAGTACTCTCAAATATTGCCAAACTTGAGTAGACATAGGCAAAACAAGCCAAGAGAGTGGAGGGTGGATAAAGTAAAACTAAAGATACTTCACTCTAGAGAATCAATGGAATCTCTCCAACGCCATATGAAAAACACCAAAGTATGAAGGAGCTACTTTTGCCTTCTAAGTTACCTTTATACCTCTTTCTGTCATTTGAATGAGTTAATCCTTCATGAAGAATAGATCAATCAGCAGGAAAGTTTGAAAAAAAGAGAATCCCAGACACAAATACTAGCGGTGTTCATCCTAACCATTTGAGAAACAGCTACCCAAGGGCAGCCAGCCAACCTTCACATTCAGGATCTACTTACAACGTGAGTTTTGCCATCAAGCAATCTTTGGGATTGGAGACTTGAACCTCCCATCTTCAAACTGCTACCTACGGTGTGACTTTTATTGGCCCCTCTATACCACGGTATCATCATTGGTAAAATAGGAATAATAATAATTCTCATCACATAGGCTAGTTGTGGGGATGAAATGAGTTACCATAGTCTAAGTGTATTAGAATGGTGCTTGGCATGTGGTCAGCACTTAATCCTATCAGCTATTATTATTTCAATTCGTGTATCATCTCAACATCAAATGTTTCTTTTTAAAAAATACAATTTAAGCGTTGCATTTGAATGCTTCACACAGTTGAATATTAAGTTAAAATTCATTGGAGTTTAATTTTTAAAATGATGCTCTCCTGTGGGGCTGCTGAGTCTCGAGCAGACACCATCACCTCCCACCTACCCTTTCCCTGGTGGATTTCATGGGATCTGAAAGAAATAGAATATAGCTGCTATATGTAAGATGGGGAGGCCAAGGAAGCAACATAGCTACTGTGGCAGAGACACCTTAAGACGCCCCCCAGTGAGTCACACCACTTATAAGCCCCTCCTCTTCAGCGTGGGAAGAACCTGTAACTATATGTCACTGCCATCGTTGGAGAAAGAGAGAGAGAGAGCGCAAGAAAGAAAGCAAAAGAGAGTGTGTGAGCAACTCCATCTCAAGTCAGAGAGAAAGAGACTCTGCTGAGCCTTGAAGAAGCAAACTTCCACACTGTGAGCTGCCCATAGGGAGGCCCCTCCCGCTGACAGCCAGGATGCAGTGCCGAGGCACTGAATTGCTCCAACAACTTGAGTGAGCTTAGAAGCAGATTCTTCCCTAGACCCTCCAGATGAGAACACATTCCAGGACACACTTTGTGGCCTTGTAAGACTGATTAGGGGACCCTGTTAAGCCATGCCTGGACTCCTGACCCACAGAAAGTACGAGATAATCAATGTGCCTCTTAAACTGCTAAATGTGTGGCAACCTGCTGCACAGCAGTAGAAAATGAATACACCTGCCTTCAACTATGGTTCCTGTTATGCGTTGGGTTAGGTTCCCCAAAAGATGTTGCTGTTGCAAGCCCCAGTGCCTGTGAATTGGACCTTATTTGGAAATTGGGATCCTATTACAAATGGTCAAGTTAAGACAAGGTCATTAGGGTTGGCCCTAATCCAATTTGACTGAATGCCCTTATAAGAAGGAGAAATCTGAACACTGAGAGACACGTCAGAAGGAAGGCAAAGAGAAGGCCTAAGGAGAACACCAGTAGCAAGCCAAAGGACCTGAAGCTTCTGGAAGCCAAGAGAGGCATAGAATGGATTCTCCTCACAGCACTCAGAAGGCACCAACCCTGCCAACACCTTGGTTTTGGACCTCTAGCCTTCGGAACTGCAAGGCAATCATTTCTGCTGTGTAAGCCACCCAGCCTGTGGTACTTGGTTATGACAACCCAAAGCAAATAATACAGTTCCCAAAGGTAAGACGCTGGAAAGAGTTGCTTTCCGGTCATGGATGGAAAAGGACTGAAAGGACATAAAATTCATCCATGCATCCATCCATCCATCCATCCATTCAATAGACACAGAGCCTTTACCTTGCCGGGTGTGGCGCTACACAGTCACCAGTGCCCTATGTGCTATGCAGTGAAGTTACAGAGATCAAAGCACAGCCCCTGCCTTCAGGGAGCTCACTGTTGAAAGGAAAGAGGGTACAGCAGGTGCAGTGTGGTTTGCCGCATGCTAGAGCCCAGGATACAGAGTGCGGGGTGCTCACAGGAGAAACAGTCTCTTCCTGAGAGAGGTAAGGAAGGTCCCAAGAAGAGGAACTTGGAAGACGGGGAGGAAGAAGGAGAAGCGAGAGGGTGGTTTGAAGACAGCGACCCATATGGAGGCATAAAAGAGCAAGGCCATTCTAAGGACTAAGTACTCGATGATCTGCATGGCTAGAGCTGAGTGGTCACGGGAATGAGGCGCAGTGTGCTAGTGTGTGCTCTGAGGAAAGGTCTGAATTGTATCCCAAAGGCTGGGCAGCCACTGAGGAGCCTGACAGAAGTCAGCAACATGATTGGATTCAGGCAGAACTGGGGCAGAGGGTCCTGCATCATGGCCATGGCAGAGGAGATGCGTTCCAGAGATATTTAGGAGGCACAATTGACAGAACTTGGTGAGTGGCTGTATTGGAGAAGTGAGGAAAAGAGAGGAGTCTAGAATGATTCCCATTTCTCCTGTTGACTAAGAAAGTGATGGTAACTTTCCCCAAGCAAGGGGATATGGGAAGAACTATAGGTTGGCAGGAAGATGAGTTCACTTGTCAACCAGCAGCCATTACCCTTCTTTTCCTTTGCTAAGAAAGCCCCAATTTTGTTCCCTGTCCTCTGAGGGGTGATGACATTAGAGGAGCCTGGACCCTCTCTCTGCACCCAGGCAGTCAATCTCATTAGGCCCAGACCTGCACTGTCCAAAACAGCCACTGGCCATGTATGGCTATTGCTCACAATGTGTGGCGGCTAATTCACACTGAGATATGCTGTGAGTGATAGATACACACTGGATTCCAAAATATAGTGTGGGGAAAGAATGTAAATATAAAACTAATAATTTATTATTTAGTTATATGTTAAACTAATGTTTTGGATATATTGGAGTCAATAATATACATTATTAGAACTAATATCATCTGTTTCTTCTTTTTCTTAAAATATGGGTACTAGAAAAATTTCAATTATATATCTGGCTCATATTACATTTCTACTAAACAGCACAGGTGTAAGCCAATCATGGCGGTCCTCTTCCTTTACCAAGTAAAGGGTTTAGGTAAATGTGTGAGTGTGATGCCATTCTGACCCATGAAAATGGGGAATTGGCAACAAGTTTCTGGGAGGGCTTCTCTTTTTCTTAAAACAGAATATGAAACAGGGAGGGACATTCCTTTTACTGCTATGGATGTTATCCCATTGTGCTTCCTGGAGCAATGGCAGCTATTTTGAGGCCTTGAGAATAGCTGGCTTAAGAAAAGAAACCACAGAAAAAAGATGGAGAAAATCTGTGTCCTTAACAACAAAGTGGAATCCATGGATTCTCGTGTTAAGCTTATGTTTTTGTGTTAAATAAATTAATATAGTGTTAAAACTGAATTTGTTGGATTTCCTGTTACTTGTGACAAAAAGCATCATAATTGGCCCTTCTTGAGAAAGCAGTGTCAGAAGGCTGTTATCTGAGTGTGGGTTATCCCTCTACTTCACCGATATACAAGTTTTTCTCTGAAAAATAAGGAGAAAATTGGAGAAATATTTGGATAATTCTTTTGTAATTGATTGTAAAATCCCACTATCTTTCATGCCTGTGAGGAAAAAAATTGTCAGTGGCTGAAATGGCCCTGGTAGGATAACACTTTTCTGATTAAAACTCTACTTTTTGTTTCTAATCTGTAAATAAGATGAGGCCTGGGTTAGGAAATAGAGGATTGATTCATTCCTATAGTTGACTTACAAAAAATTAGCTGGGCATGGTGGCAGGCCCCTGTAATCCCAGCTACTTGGAGGCTGAGGCAGGAGAATTCCTTGAACCTGGGACGTGGAGGTTGTAGTGAGCTGAGATTGTGCCATTGCACTCCAGCCTGGGCAACAAGAACAAAACTCCATCTCTCTCTCTCTCTCTCACACACACACACATACACACACACACACACACACAAAGGCAAAAGAAATGTCTCCCCCTCAGAGGCAGTGGCGGCATCAACCTGGATCTTCTGTGTGTCTCACCTACCGCCACACTGAACCCACCAGCCAGACCTGTGTGCTCTTCAACATATTCCAAACCCACCACTTCCTCCCGCCACCCTGTCCAATGCACCCCCAACACCAACTAGGGCCCTTGCTTCCTAAATGTCTCCTGGCTTCCACCTTTTTCTCCAGAAAATATGTTCTTCAACAAGCAGCCAGAATGGGCTTTTAAACCATAAACCAGACGGTGCACATGTAGTTCTCTTGAGTTCTATAAATAGTGGGAAGGAAGCCATTTTTCTGGCCGGCTGCCAGTATCCAAACCATGCTGAATTTGATTGTCATTGTCTTTGAAGTCAGCTTTATGTGGCTTCACAGAAACAGGGGCTTGATGTGACCATCCCAGTCTACTGCATTTTTGGAATGAGTATTGAAAATTATCAATTTCACAGGTCTTTCCTTTGGTGCCTGATTATATACTAATATGAAAATTTTGGTGTACATGACCTTGCTCCACCTATCAACAGCTTTATTTTTCTGTCCTCCCTCAGGTCTAAATATAATAAGCAGCCAGCCTCAGAAGTGAGAAACATTGGGAACTCTGGCCAATGTCTAAAGCATGTAAGAGAGGCAAGGAAAAGGAAGAAAATTTTAAAGCAGCATTGGCTACAGAGAAATTTGGGAGTGTGGAAGCGGTAGAGAGAAAACAGAAAAGGTGTGGGAGCATGGTGTTAAAGCGACCTTTGAGCCCCTGCGGTCCAGCCCCTTCCTTTAAACACGAGGTAATGGGGCCAGAGCAGGGCTCTTTGTTCCTTCCTTCCACATGCACTGAATGCCAGCCATGAACCATTCTCTGCCAAACACCGGGCTAGGAGGATAGGAAGATGCCCATGCTCCTGCCCTCCTGGGGCTCTCAACACCGGCTGGTAAAGAGCCAAGATCAAACCCAAGTTAGGGATTTTTTTTGTTTTGTTCTTGTTTTGTTTTGTTTTTTCTGTAAAATCACTGCCCTTCTGTATCCCAGATATTAATCAGTACTGGCTCTCAGACTAGTTCTGTTTTCTATCTGTGCTTGTGGGGTTTGGTCACCATTAGATTAAGAAAATAAAGTGGTAGAATTTTGCTCAGATGTTATTCTAAGGAAGGTCTTTCCCTCTCCCTTTCTCTCTCTCCCTCCTTCCTTCCTAGCCCCCTTTTCTTTCTTCTTCCTTCCTTCCAACATATATTATTTCCCTGTGTAGATTTATGATTCTTCCTCACCTTGACCTTGGGAACAAGGAAGACATTTCTTGGTTGGAATCACAATCCAAACAGAACTATTGTAAGCCTAGGATTCAAGAAGTAAGTGCCATGCACCACCCCGTTTTCATATTTCTCTGAAATGTTGACTTGCAATGCAGTTATCCTTTAGAGAAATAGGAATCAGGGCAAATTAGCATCCTTTGCCCCTCTTGGAGCCTGGATTAACACACTGGGTTAGAATGGCTGAAGGGGAGAAAGACCCAACACATTTAGAATGATATCCAAAGATGGGCCTGGCACGGTGGCTCATGCCTGTAATCCCAGCACTTTGGGAGGTGTATTGCTTGAGCCTAGGAGTCTGAGACCAGCATGGGCAACATGGTTAAACCCTATCTCTACTAAAAATACACACACACACACACACAAAATTAGTCAAGCATGGTGGCGGGCACCTGTAGTCCCAGGTACTTGGGAAGCTGAGGTGGGAGGATCCCTCGAACCTGGGAGGAGGAAGTTGCAGCCTGGGTGACAGAATGAGACCCTGTCTCAAAAAAAAAAAAAAAAAAGGAGGTCGGTTGTGGGGAGGACTCTTTCTCTCCTCTCCTCCCCTGGCCTTACAATCCACAGTCCCCTCTCCTTGAGTCCCAGCCCAACCAGCTACAAAAAGCAAGTCTGGGACTCAAGCACTGAAAACCTGGCCTGGGAGGATTGGGCAGGGCCAGCACATCTGAGCCAGGAGTGGCCAATAAGGAAAGGAGGATGGCAGGACCAACAGGGAGGGGGGGAAAAAGAGTGAAGGCCAGGCACAATGATTCATGCCTGTAATCCCAGCACTTTGGGAGGCTGAGGCTAATGGCTTACCTGAGGTCAGGAGTTTGAGATCAGCCTGGCCAACATAGTGAAACCTCATCTCTACCAAAAATACAAAAAATTAGCTGGGCATGGTGGTGGGAGCCTTTAATGCCAGCTACTTGGGAGGCTGAGGCAGGAGAATTACTTGAACTGGGAGGCAGAGATCATGCCATTGCACTCTAGCTTGGGCAACAGAGAAAAAATTGATATCAAAAAAAAAAAAAAAAAAGATTGAAAAGAAATATCTCCCCCTCAGAGGCAGTGGAGGCATCAACCTGGATCTTCTGTGTGCCTACCCACCACCACATTGTACCCACCAGCCAGACCTGTGTGCTCTTCTGCATATTCCAAACCCATCACTTCTTCCCTCCGCCCTGTCCAATGTACCCCCAACACCCATTAGGGCCCTTGCCTCCTAAATGGTCTCCTGGCTTCCACCCTTTTCTCCAGAAAACACATTATTCAACAAGGAGCCAGAATGGTCTTTTAAACCATAAATCAGACCATAAGGGCCCCCAGCGCCTTTCCCACCGCACCAATAATGCCTATGTGATCTGGCCCCCAAGTTTCCCCTTGCCCTTAGATGTTTCCACTTGTCCCCTAGCTCACTATACAGCCACACTGGCCTTCTTTCTGTTCTTTGCACAGCTGATCACATTCTTGCCCTAAGGCCTTTGAGCTTCCTGTTTTCTCTACCTGAAATGCCCTCCCTCCAGCTCCTGCCACGACTGTCTCCTTCACATCCTTCAAGTCAGCTCAGTGTAAACACCTCCAGGCAGCCTTCTCTGACCACCATGGGCCAGCCTCACTCTTTATCTTTATACCACTCATAGCTATTTGAAATTATCTTGCCAATTCTTTTTTTCTTATCTTTTTTTTTTTTTGGCCTGTTTTTCAACAAGACTGGAAGTTCTAGCATGGCACAGAGACTGTGCCTCTCTTGTTTGAGACTGTGTCCACAGAGCCTAGCACAGGAATAAATGCTCCATAAATGTTTTGTTGAGGGAATGAGTGAGTGAATGAAGAGATGTGGGATTGCCCCGGGAGTCCAGAATGAAGACCCCCGACCAGGATTGGCATTTTACAAATAAAAACACAGTGCATCGTTATATTTGAATTTTGGATACATAATGAATACATGCATTGCTGCATAAGTATATGCCCCCAATACTGCATGCATTCATTGTTTACCTGAAATTCAAAGGTAACTGGATGTCCTGTATTCTATCCAGACCTATTGAGGAGCTAGTGTGAGTTAAACAGAGCAAAGATGACCCTCCCAGTTCTTTGCCTCATAGACCCTTATGGGTTGAAACAGACATGAACTGATGTAAAGAGCTGTCTTGTTCTTTCTCCTGGACTTCATGCATGTACATGTTCAGCTAATAGTAAGGTAGTTTTGGTAACGGGTTTACCACCCCCTCTTCCACCACTAAGGGTACAGAACGGACTAGAGTGCAGTGAACAAAAGAGCAAGGGAGCACATACAGCCACAGGAAGGCGGAGCTTGTTTCAGAGTGACACAACCACCCCAGGCAGCCCCTCTGCCAGAGAGCTGTCCCTGCTCAAACCCTTTCTTATCTCACAGGAAAAAAAAAAAAAAGGAGGTTTGATCATAAAGTTTTGCAAAACTTAAGTAATTAAATAAATTTTTACTTGGACTTTGTGATTAAAAGAAAACCCACATTTTCACAAAAATATCTGCAGTTCTTTTGGTCTCAAAAATACTAAATCTAGCAACTTTATAAGCAAAGTTACGTACATTCCAGTGTTATCCTGTTATGTCCATAAAATGGCTTTAGATGTGTAAAGTCCATTTTAAAAGCTGGATCAATTTGCTCCAAAAGTTTAGTCAAGGTAATTTTTTTCAGTCATGGATTCAAAATCTGATTCTAGAAATCATATGGATGTGCTGAGCAGTGCTGAGAAGCCTCCTGAAGGCTGTGCAAAGACCCTCAGGGGAAAGGGACTTTTGCATATCAAACAGGTCAGGTCCAGTCCCACTACACTGAAGGAAAGCAAAGCATGAGATGCTCCGTGTTGCACTGTTTAAAAGGCTGCAATGGGTCAAGTTCATCCCTAGAGCCCTGGCACTTCACTCGGAGGAAGCCCAGTGTCCTTACGTGTCCTATCAAGTTTCACAGAACTGACAAATACCTTTGATGGATGCAACATAGAATACTGTTAAATAAATACCTCGGTTGTTTTATTTGTTTAGTTTTGTTTTTGAGGCCAACAGGGCTACTAATTAGCAACAGCAATTGTTCCTTGGATTGAAATAGCGGTTTCCAAGGATCTCAGAACAATGTATACATTTTATCTCATTTTATTCACAGTAACTGTCTAGGTAAGTTAGGTTTTGGTATTGACATCCTCTCCTTGAAATTTTACAGACTGGGCAGGTCCCTAAAAATTTAGTCATCTGCAATAAGTTAGAAGCAAAAAGTCTCCTCTTACCCAAAACCAACCCAATACTTCAGTTCAGTTGATAATTAAAGGAGATACCCATGTAATAACATTCATTCTGCTTACCTACCAACCATATTGAATATCCACCCTTTTCCCATTAGCCACATTGTTACACATTTTATATTTATTTTTATTTATGCGTCTGGTTCCCAAAGAATCTGTGATGATTGCAGAAAATAGAAAGATAAAAAAGTCAATGTTTAACATAAATATATAAAACATTTACATACATAAAAAAGTATTCAATGCTTTTTGTTCTTGAATCTAGGAACATAGAATGTTCTAGAGCAGAGCTATATTTGTTTATATCCTATAGGCTTATAGAATCAACCTATAGAACAAATTAACATGCTGATTTGTATTGAGAATAGGGACCTCAAAAGCTGGGCTTTCAGATGCTGACTGAATGAAGCGATGATGCAAACAGAGAAAAGACCCATCACTAAAAGTACAGCCTACAAGTAATTGTTAGTTTTGCCATTACTTTTAATAGCAAAAACCACAATTACTTTTGCACCAACCTAATATATGCCAACGTGTACTATCTTTGCACTGCATGGAAGATGTCCAGAGCTCTTGCTTGCCAACTTCAGAGTGTTGAGCCTGAGCATTTGTACTGCGATTCCTGCAACAGCTCATTTTATTACCATTAACCCTTCTCAATATTCTTGTATTATCCAGCATTTTCTCCAGTAAGCCAAAATCCTATTTCTGGTTAGCTTCCAGATAAAACATATAAGCATACCACAGTGCAGAAGTCTATTCCTAGAAAAAAAAAATGTTTATCAACTAAAATTTTGTGAATTAAACCATATTTTAAATGGATAAAATAAAATGAAAAACAAGGAGTTTGGTGGGGAGCCTACTGTTTTAAAAAGCCCTTCAATAAATTTTTTAGGGGCCGGGCGCGGTGGCTCAAGCCTGTAATCCCAGCACTTTGGGAGGCCGAGGCGGGTGGATCACGAGGTCAAGAGATCGAGACCATCCTGGTCAACATGGTGAAACCCCATCTCTACTAAAAATACAAAAAATTAGCTGGGCATGGTGATGCGTGCCTGTAATCCCAGCTACTCAGGAGGCTGAGGCAGGAGAATTGCCTGAACCTAGGTGGCGGAGGTTGCGGTGAGCCGAGATCGCGCCATTGCACTCCAGCCTGGGTAGCATGAGTGAAACTCCGTCTCAAAAAAAAAAATAAAATAAAATAAAATAAATTTTTTAAACCTGCATGTCATATAACATTTAATATTTTGATATTCTTTTTACATTCATAAGTAATATGAATATAACTCACACTTGTTGAAGTGAGTCAAAGAATACAAAGTACCAACAAAAGGCTAACAAACAGTTGGCTACAGTGGCTCACACCTGTCAGCCCAGCACTTCGGGAGGCTGAGGCAGGAAGATTACCTGAGCTCGGGAGTTAGAGACTAGCCTGAATAATGTAGCAAGACCTCATATCTACAAAAAATACAAAAATTAGGTGGCACAGTGGCATGTGCCTGTGGTCTCAGCTACTCAAGAAGCTGAGGTGGGAGGATTGCTTGAGCCTGGGAGGCTGAGGGTACAGTGAACCATGATTGCGACACTGCGCTCCAGTCCAGGTGACAGAGCAAGAAGACCCTGTCTCAAAAACAGATCTAATAATCTTCTTACCAACTCCCTAATATATCAGCTTCTATGTTCCCCCATGTGATTAATATTGACACTCTTTTCACAAAAATATATACAGATATGCACATATACTTATTGAGTTTTTGATGGAATAGCAGCTCATTTTCATTCTTCTTATTACAACAAATTAGAATACTGTTATCCTTTATTTTTTCTTTCACTTAGCAAGGTAGAACGGATATCCCTCAGATCATTACGTAGGTTCCATCTCACTGTTTGGTAACTGCCATGGTTATTAAATATTTAAACAGTGTAAACATATAATGATTTGCTAACTATGCCCCTTTAGACGGATATTCCATATTTTTCTATTTTTTTGTTTTTCCTGCCACAAACCAACCTGCAAGCAGTATGCTGGTTCTGCCTTGCCTGTAGGACCAGTGACTTTTGCGCTTATTTTTTAAGTTTAGATTTCTGCATACTAATTCTCCTTAAAAGAATTAGAAGCTGAAAAAAAAAGAAAATAAAAGAATTAGAAGCTAAGATTGTGTCCTCAGACGATCCAAGTTTTGTAACCTGCATTATATAAATAGGAAAAGTCACTGCCTATGCCTCAGTTTCCTCATCTGTAAAGTAATAGATATCTGTTGGGGCAAACTACCATCTCTCTCTCTCTCTTGTTCTCTCTCTCTATCTCTCTTTCCCTCTCTCTTTTTAATGCATGTTTTTACATCAATTAAGCCAAGTGCCAGTGAACCCCGAGCCAGCTTTCTGTATAACTAGAGCAGCAGCTGCTCCTTGCTGGAGGCAGGAAGTGTTTGTCCTGCAGGCCTTTGATCATCCTGTAGCCTTTCCACACTGGGAACAATTTTTTCCCCCATCTGCAGGCTCTCTAACCGGTTTGTGAACTTTCACTCTCCTGTAAACTTACAGAATTGAGTAAAAGTACGAACATTCAGCCTCAAAATCATCTGAGGAAGGGAGTCCTTTACAAAACTGCAACTACTTATTCAAGTGGGAAGGTGAAACTCCAGCAAACGTTTGTATATTTGATGAGTGCAAGCATGTAGGCTGTGAAGATGCCAGAGAGAGCTATGGGGCTCCAAAAATCCCTATTTTGAACCTACACCACCATAGAGAGTGATCATATTTCTCTGGCTGTAATAGAGTTGTAAGATTTAGGAATTAAAGAAACTAGATGCCCAGTTAAATATGAATTTCAGATAAACCACACATAGTGTTTTAGTTATTTTATTATCATTTATTGTACTATATCATATTACATAGTATTTTATGATTATAGTATTACATGGGGCAAACTTACACGAAAACACTATTCATGGCTTGTCTGAAACTCAAATATAATGGGGCATCTTGTATTTTATCTGGCAATCCTATGTGATAGAAGAAATTTGTTCCCCCATCCATCCACACCAATCCAGAGCTTTCTTTGCTTTTGTCTCTGTGTCAGAACCATATAGTAGAAGGATTCACCTTTCCTTCCTCAGCCAAGGCTTCCCTGCAAATTTGGGAGAGCTCCCAACTTGATCAACTCCTTCGGTGTAAGGGGTCATACGGGCCCAAAACTCCGCCCCAGTACTGAGCTCACTTGTGGTTATCTTAAATCTACTGCATCAACTTTCTGAGTTGAAGGATCTCTGTATTTCAAACTTCCTTTCTCACTTTGACCATAAAAAAATGTCCCACTCCCTGACCTAAGTCTGAACTTTCTAGACTGCATACTTTCTGTATTCTCTTGCCTCTTCTGCATTTCCAGTGCCCTCAGGGTTTTACCTCCTAAAACTTCCAAATCAAGCTAAGATTATTTCATCAGAAGATCCAAGTTTTGTAACTTGGATCATATAAACAGCAAAAGTCAGCACCTGAACCTCAGTCTCCTCAGTTTATAAAATGGGTGTTGAATTCTATTAGAAGACACTCAAGATTGTTCCTAGCTCTGACACTCTGTTGCTCTAGGGTCTTCTTGCCTTGACTTCCATCCTCCTGGCCACAGCCTTCGCCTGAGCCTCCCTCGGCACCTGAGAGTACCTGTGTCCCAGCTTGATACTGAGCTTTTTGACAGAAACCACTTAGCGTGGCTCCAAGGGCAGGATAGCCGATCCTTTCTCTTCTAAACATCTCCCCCAGTTGTCTAACTTCATAAATTGCCAGCTTTTAACATTTGCAAAGTGCTTGACCAAGCAAAGCACTCACCTTGTCAGAGATGGTCATTGCAAAAGTTCCTGTAGTGTCAATTACCGTGTTGTATTAAATCAAACTATTACATGTTAACATAATTAAATACTATATAGCTGCAACAACCATAAATTGTATTGACTTTTACTACATAGAAATCTTCATAAGACAATGTTTGGACCCAAATATAAATACATGCTTTTTTTTTTTTTTTTTTTTTTTTGAGCCGGAGTTTCACTCTTGTTGCCCAGGTTAGAGTGCAATGGGGCGATCTTGGCTTACGGCAACCTCCGCCTTCCGAGTCCAAGTGATTCTCCTGCCTCAGCCTCCCAAGTAGCTGAGACTGCAGGTACCCACCACCATGCCCAGCTAATTTTGTATTTTTAGTAGAGGCAGTGTTCCTCCATGTTGGTCAGGTTGGTCTCGAACTCCTCTGGGATCACCTCAGATGATCCGCCCGTCTTGGCCTCTTGAAGTGCTGGGATTACAGGCATGAGCCACTGTGCCTGGCCAAAACATGCTTTTTAAAGAATAACCAGGCAAGATGTATAAATACACATGAACAACAATAGGAAGAGAATTCAAAAGAGTAAGATGTGTTTCAAATACAGAAATTTTTAAAAATAAAATTGCTCACATTTATAATAGTTTTACTTAAAGGTTTTTAATCACATCAAATATTTTAAAGTAGAAGTTTTATAGTGAAAACCTAGAAAGGCCAGTCTGACGAAGTACTCCAAATCCCCCAAGACCTGAATGAACTTTCCAAATCACAGGGCTTTTTATCTTGTTTATTTTAGTGCAAAACATTGTTTAAAAATATGTAGAAATTGGCCAAGTGCAGTGGCACACACCTGTGATCCCAGCACTTTAGGAGGCCAAAGCGGGCGGATCACAAGATCAGGAGACTGAGACCATCCCGGCTAACACAGTGAAACCTCGTCTCTACCAAAAATACCCAAAATTAGCTGGACGTGGTGGCACGTGCCTGTAGTCCCAGCTACTTGGGAGACTGAGGCAGGAGAATAGCTTGATTGACAGGAGGGTGGGCCCTGGTAATCAGGAGGGCCTTTGTTTCCTGAAGGTGTGGAGGAGGTGAGGCTTCCTCTGAAGCTGTGGTTTCTCCAGCACAGCTGCTGGGGCAGAGTGTGGGGTACACTTGCCGTGAGGAGGGAATGCTGGGATAGGTGACCCACCTCATTGGAATGATATTCATTCAGAGTGCTGTGCATTGAACTCTCAACCAGCAAGAGCAATAGGCTCAAGGAAAAGGTTCATTTCTCTCCAGTACCTTTTAATTTGGGGAATCAAGAAAAGTGACAAATTCCTTCTCCATGGTAGGCAGAGGCTGGGGACCCAGCCTGCCCTTGAGCCCTAGGTAACAGCACGTTATAGACAGAGGATCACAGTGGTCACTAACTGCCTTCCTGAATGCCTCCTCCATGCCAGGCATTGAGCTAAGAGCTGCAGGAACCCAATGACTAAGACACGCTTTCTGCTCTTGAGGACCTCACAGGTCCAGCTGGAAGACAGACCGGGAAGCAAATAATTGCAATTAAACACTGTCACATTACTATTAGGAGGGCCATACGAGAGGTGAGTATAAAATGCCTTAAAAGTGTGGATACAGAAACAGTCTCACCATGGAGCAGATTACAAGTATTAGGACTAAAAGAGCAAATATTAGAAGTAAAAAGAAAGAACATTTCCCTGCTAATTTTGGCATCCTTAAGCCACCCATAATGAAAACAGCTTCTTAATCAAATCCAGCTTTTATTTCCAGGCCCAACCACAGCCCTTTTCTATTTTCCTCTTAAGCCAGTAAAACATTTTATTCCAAGCTGGTTTTCTCCCATCATCTGTCAAATAGGGCCACTTTAGATCTAACACAGCCTTTTGATGAGGAGCAGGAGCTTCATTAGTAGAAGAATGTCCTTACATTCCTGCAGAACTCTCTGGGTTCTTTGCTATTACCAGAAAAGATCAGAAGAAAAAGAAGACATAAAATTAGGTGATTTGGCTAATATCCTCCTATCTGGTCCTATTCCTATTCAGACTAGGAATGATACCTGTTCTCTCAGTTTAATTTGAAAGCTCTTGATTCCTAGTACAGAAATGCACTGTAAGCTCTGACCGTAATCCTTCTCTTAGTGTTTGTGTTGCAGTAGTTACATTTGTGACCTCCGGAATCATTAATGCTGCTCTACAGCCATTGTCTCATCAGGCGAGCTAACAAATGATCATCCGGCCATAAAAACCTGAAAACCTGGCACCTGCAGAGGTCAAAATGACCATCCCCAGAAGCTGGATACACAATCATAACTCAAGCAGCAGTATAGATCCACAATGCTCATGTTCTCAGACTGTAATGGTCTAGCTTCCAACTCAGGCTGAAGAATGACCACAAGTGGGCACTAAATTGCTTGTCAGATGTCTGAAGCCCCGTGGCTTAATTATTAGCACTAAGATTACAGCCTCTGTGTCAATGTGACTTTACTGTTTGTCCAAAGAAATTCTGGCTCGGGAAGATAAGGCCATAAACCAATAAGACACCTGCAATATTCATTTATCAACAATAGAGTGGCCAACCAGCCATCTTCTCAGGACAATAGGTTGTTCATACAAGTAAACCCTTCCTAAGACAGTATGTCACTCACCTGGGCAAATCCGCTTGCCTGTCAAACAGCTATTCATCAAGTCTCACGTTAAAACTCTCTTCTTTGTTGCATCCACCAACTCTAAACAATTACGTCATAAACTTTGTCTAATTCTCATCAGATTCCTGATTAAAATTAAAGCACTTGAACTCAGGCCTCAAAACCTGATGACTATTTTTCTTCTGAGATACTACTAAGTCACCACCAAGGTGATACTTTCCCTTATTATAGGAAATAATAAACTCAGCTTTGTTTGATTAGCTGACTATTCTGATGGTCTTTTAGGAGAGTCAGATACCCAAGATGGATTAAATGAAGGAAATGTAATGAAGAGGCTCCTTTCACAAGTGAAGGCGAGATTACTGGGATACACAAGGGATGGTGAGGTGTCCAGAGACCAGCAAGAGCTGGAAGCCATTGCCACCTCTAGGGCTGCAGGGACAAGAGGAGGAAATAGTGTCAGTGTAACCCAGCAAGAGTGGGGACTAGAGAGTCATGGCCGCAAGCCAAAGCTGAAGTCATGGAGGCCCACACCCACTGTCACAAATGGGGGAGGGCAGGGAGGGAACGTTGCCTCTGCTTCTCTTGCCCTTCTATTGCCTGCTGGTTCCTTCCATTAAACAAACCCAAATGGAAGCCAGCAAACAAGGAGACCCAATAATTCAGGAATCGGCCTGCTGGGGGCCAGAGAAGGGCAGAGAAGGGAGGAGGCTGGATCTGTGTGAACATGGGGAAGTGGGATAGTCAGTGAAGAATAACCAGTACACAGCACAAGAAATATTTGTTGAATGAATAAGTGAATCCCCACTGGTCTTCAGCAAAGTTATAGTAAATAGTATTTGCTAATGAATGAATAAATTAGTTACACTGAATATGCATTATCTCTACTTAGCATATTGGCTTTGCAGGTGGTGGGGTGGTCATAACCAGTAAATGTCAACTTTGTTCCTTTGCTTATAATTTGTTTCAGCCAAAATCGATAAGGCACTTATATTAGTTCATTCTCACACCACTAATAAAGACATACCCGAGACTGGGTCATTTACAAAGGAAAGATGTTTAATTGACTCACAGTTCCATAGAGTTGGGGAGGCACCAGGAAATTAACAATCATGGCCGAAGAGGAAGCAAACATGTCCTTTTTCACATGGCAGCAGCAAGGAGAAGTGCTGAGCAAAACAGGAAAAGCTCCTTATAAAATCATCAGATCTCATGAGAATTCACTCTCATGAGAACAGCATGGAGGTGACCACTTCCATGATTCAATTACCTCTCACCGGGTGCCTCCCACAACATGTGGGAATTATGGGAACTACAGTTCAAGATGAGATTTGGGCAGGCACACAGCCAAATCATATCAGCCCTCAAACAGTAAAATAGAGAAGAAAAATTGGACATGTTTTAGAGATGTCATAGATATTATCAGTGGTATAATTTGGCTTTAAGCCTGGACTTAGGAGTTCTAGCATAATATCCTTCACCTACTCCCTAAAATATCACCCTATCTAGGGAGTTTATGATTATTACAAGATCTAACCACATCACATTTTCTGGAAGGACTTGAAAAGGTTAGCAAATTTGGAAATACCACCAAATAAGAAGTTGCCAAAATAATCCTTTTTTAACAGTTCTGTTTTAAATTATATAGTCCAATAGAATGTGAGCTTATGAGAGTTGGTCAAAGCCAAGGAAGCAAATTACATTTTGGGGCTATCTGCCATGTAACAGATAGCCCCCAGTGTAATTAACAGTTAAAAACCTCTAGTTCTGAAATCAGATAGACCTGGTTTGGAATCTTGCACTATGTGACTTTGGGCAAACTACTTGAGTCCCATAACTCAGTTTCCTCATCTGTAAAATGGGAATATTATTCCATGCTTCTTTTTTTTATTGATGGCTATTACTTTTGGCCACCACATTCACTCCCTACCCCTTTCAATACTTTTTCCTATAACCCAGGAGTGGAAGTCTGACAACTATATATCTATCTCCATTTCTTTCATGATTCTTAAAACCATGTATAAATACATTCTGCCAATGATATACCCTCGTGCAAGTTTCAGAAGTTGAAGCTTTAGCAAATGTGAGCTTCCCAGCAACTTCTAACTTTCCCTTCCTAGTTGTCATCCTGGGTGCTTCAGGATGGCTATGACCAGCTGTGACCATGGGCAGCAGCATCCTGTTGTTTTCCGCATCTCGGTGGTAGCAGCACTTTCTTATAGTAAGACCGCACGGGGGAACCTAAAAGCTCACAGTGCCTCACTGGCTTTTGCTCCTTCAGCGTTTTTAACTTTTTTAAAAAAATAAACTTGGCCGGGCGCGGTGGCTCACGCCTGTAATCCCAGCACTTTGGGAGGCCGAGGCGGGTGGATCACGAGGTCAAGAGATCGAGACCATCCTGGTCAACATGGTGAAACCCCGTCTCTACTAAAAACACAAAAAATCAGCTGGGCACGGTGGTGTGTGCCTGTAATCCCAGCTACTCAGGAGGCTGAGGCAGGAGAATTGCCTGAACCCAGGACGTGGAGGTTGCGGTGAGCCGAGATTGGGCCATTGCACTCCAGCCTGGGTAACAAGAGTGAAACTCCGTCTCAAAAAAAAAAAAAAAAAACTTCTAATTCCTTCTGTTAAACTCCTTCCTACATGAAATATCTAAGGTGGTTTCTGCTTTTCTTTTCTCTCTTTTTTTTTTTTTTGAGATAGGGTCTTACTCTGTCACCCAGAGCGGAGGATAGTGATGCGATCACAGCCCGCTGCAGACTCAGCCTCCCTCCACTCAGGTGATCCTCCCACTGCAGACTCAGCCTCCCTCCAC
>NW_022436959.1:11144742-11248935 GCF_009761245.1 Sapajus apella | reverse complement strand
CCCTCCACTCAGGTGATCCTCCCACTGCAGACTCAGCCTCCCTCCACTCAGGTGATCCTCCCACTGCAGACTCAGCCTCCCTCCACTCAGGTGATCCTCCCACTGCAGACTCAACCTCCCTCCACTCAGGTGATCCTCCCACTGCAGCCTCTGAAGTAGTGGGGACTGCAGGTGCATGCCACCATGCCCAGCAAATATTTTGTAATTTTTGTAGAGACAGGGATTCACCGTGTTGCCCAGGCTGGTCTCAAACTCCTGGGTTCAAGTGATCCACCCACCTCGATCTCCCAAAGTGTTGGGATTACAGGCATGAGCCACCGTGCCTGGCTGGTGTAGGTTTTCCTAATTGAACTCTGAATGAGATCTACCAGAGTGTACATAAGTTTTATATCCCAAAAGTAACTTTTACAGAAATGATCCTTGAATTAATCACTCCTGTGAAAGTCCTTCGGCATGTGCATAACTGTTATGGGTTCTTCTAGAATACTGAAGACTTCAGAATTCTCCAAGACAATGAAGATAACAAGTATGTTACTCATCCTGATGCGATTTAAAATCATTTATTTCGTTCATGCGACCATTTCAAACATTATGTGACCATTTCAAAACCTTGTTTATAGGATTATATCACATAAAAATATAGGCTGAACCAGGTTCTTTGGTAAGAAAAGTACAATTTATAAAATTCAAACCTACATTTAGAAACTCAATGGCATTTTCATTTACTAAGAGTCATTAATAGTCATTCCTCAAGACAAAACCTTTAACTTTAAATGATCACTGTCCTAAATGTAAATGTAAATGTCTTACATGTCTGTTTGTTGTTCTCTCATTTAGTTTGGGAGAACTGGAAAGCACATCTTCAGGTAACAGAAATTTGCTAGTAATTTGTATATTATTTCCATTAAAGACAGAAGAAAAGTTAGACAAGTTGTTATAAACAGTCGTTCTTTGCCAATTCTGCTAAAATATAGCAGGATAAAAGATGGTTCCAGTTCCCCCTCAGACCGCATCCCTACTTCCAATCCCAGCACTTTTCATGAGTAGGGTATAATGTATATTTGAAAATATAAGCATACCTCAGAGATATTGCAAATCTGGTTAAAGGCCACCACAATAAAGCAAGTCACATGAATAATTTGGTTTCCCAGTGCATATAAAAGTTACATTTATTTAAAATAGCATTATATCTAAAAAATAATGTGCATACCTTAATTTTAAAAATACATTTTGTTCTGTGCTCCCAGAGGTTGAAAAAAATACTGTTTTGCTAAAAACTGTTATGATCATTTGATCCTTTAGTAAGTCAAAATGTTTTTGCTGTTGAGGATCTTGCCTCAATATGGATGGCTGCTGGCTGATTGGGGTGGTGGTTACTGAAGCTTGGGGTGGCTGTGAATTTTTCGTAAAATAAGACAATCAAGTTTGCTGCATCAACTGACTCTTCCTTTCACGGAAGATTTCTCTGTAGCATGTGATGCTATTATCAATGTTAGCATTTTACCTACAGAAGCTTTTTCAAAATTGGAGTCAATCCTCTCAAACACTGCCACTGCTTTGCCAACCACTAAGTTTATATAATATTCTAAATCCTTTGTTATTGTTTCAACAGCGTTCACAGCATCTATACCGAGTAGATTCCCTCCCAAGAAAGCACCTTTTTTTTTTTTACCCATGCATAAGAAGCAACTTCTCATTTATTCAAGTTTTATCATGAGATTGCAGCAATTTAGTTACATCTTCAGGTTCAATTTCTAATTCCAGTTCTCTTGCTATTTCCACCGCATCTGTAGTGACTTCCTCCACTGAAGTCTTGAACCCCTCAAAGTCATCCATGAGGGCTGGAATCAACTTCTTCCAAAGTGCTGTTAATGTTGATATTTTGACCTCCTCCTATGAATCATCAATGTTCTTAATGGCATCTAGAATGACAAATCATTTCCAGAAGGTTTTCAATTTACTTTGACCAGATCCATCAGGTGAATCACTATCTGTGGCCTTTTGAAATGTATTATTAAACAATAAGGCTTGCGAGTCGACATTACTCCTTGATCCATGGGTTGCAGAATGGACATTGGGTTAGCAGGCATTTAAACAACATGAATCTCCTTCTGTGTCTCCATCGGAGGCGTTGGGTAGTCAGGTGTATTGTCAATGAGCAGTAATATTTTGAAAATAATCTTTTTTTCTGAGCAGCAGTTCTTAACCAGAGGGCTTAAAATATTCGGTAAACCATGCTGTAAACAGATATGCTATCATCCAGGATTTGTTGTTCCATTTAGAGCACAGGCAGAGTAGATGAATAATTCTAAAGACCTCTAAGATTTTTTGAATGGTAAATGAGCACTGGCTTCAATTTAGAGTCACCAGCTTCATTAGACCCTAACAAGAGAGTCAGCCTGTCCTTTGAAGGTAGACATTGACTTCTCTCTAGCCATAAAAGTCCTAGATGGCATCTTCTTCCAATAGAAGGCTGTTTTACCTATATGGAAAATCTGCTCTTTGGTGTAGCCACCTTCATTAATGGTCATAGATAGATCTTCAGGGGGTACTTCCTGTTTTGCCTTGTACTTTCATGTTATAGGGATGGCTTTTTTCCTTAAATTTCATGAACCAGTCTCTGCTAGCTTCCAGCTTTTCTTCTGCAGCTTCCTCACCTCTCTCAGCCCTCACCAGATTGGAGAAAGTTAGGCCCTTGCTCTAAATTAGGTTTTGGCTTAAGGAAGTGTTGTAGCTCATTCAGTCTTCTATCCAGACCACTCAGACTTTCTCCATATTAGCAATAAGGCTTTCTTATCATTCGTGTGTTCACTAGAATAGCACTATAGCACTTTTAATTTTCTTCAGTAACTTTTCCTTTACATTCACAACTTGGCTAACTAGTACAAGAGGTCTAGCTCTTGCACTATGTCAGTTTTCAACATGTTTTCCTCACTAAGCTTAATCATTTCCAACTTTTGATTTAAAGTGAGATATGTGCAACCCTTCTTTTCACTTGAACACTTAAAGGCCATTGTAGGGTTGTTAACTGACCTAATTTCAATATTGTTGTATCTCAAGGAATAGGGAGGCCCTAGGAAAGGGAGAGAGTTAGGGGGAGTGACTGATGCATGGAGCAGTCAGATAAACACATTGTTTATCAGTTAATTTCACTGTCTTATATGGGTGCAGTTCATGGTGCCCCAAAACAATTAAAATAACAATACCAAAGATAACTGATCACCAACAGTATTGTAACAGATATAGTAATGATAAAAATGTTTGAAATAATGTGAGAATTATCAAAATGGGACACAGAGACCTGAGGTGAGCACATGCTGCTGGAAAAATGGCATAGCCAGATTTGTACAATGTAGGGATGCCACAAAGTTGGGTTGCTTCAATTTGCAGGAAGTGCAACATCTGTGGATTGTGTTAAAGCAAAGTGCAATAAAACAAGATACGTCTGCACTCCATTTTGTATTAAAACAGCACTCCACTCCTTCTTGATAAGGTTGTAAGCTCCTTGAAGACAGGAACCAGGCTTTTCCAGTGGGCGAAACTCTTGGTATGGTGTTCTGCATACTAAAAATATCACTGAGCAAGTCACGAGTTCACAGATTTGCAGAGAGAATCAGCATTTGAGCCTTCCTTTAATGCCTGAGATTCTCAAAGCCAAGTCGAGTCCTGACTTGCCTTAAACATCTAATTAATCTTATCTCTGGACTAATGAAACTGATTACATGGCACTTTGCAAATATCTAAGGTACTCCCCAAAAGATAAACAGCAGCAATAGTCAAGATCAAAGCCTTGGGTACAGAATGTAACTGCTGTGGCTCGAGGGTCACGGCTGCCTGGAAGAACAATAAACGCAGGCTGGCTTTGATCATCTCACTCCTAACACTGAACCTTCAGTGGTTCCCCACTGCCTTCAAAAGCCCACACTTCTCCTCTGTGCCCCTACCACCTGGTCCCAGCCCACCCTCCCTGCCTTATCTTCCAATGCCGTTCACTGCCATGAACAAGCTCACCAAACGCTCCGTGAACAACTCGTGACTACACTGACTGGCTTCCTGGTCTCCAAATACTCCCTTTTCTTTCCTCCGCTCCTCCCCATCCCATGCATTCTGCATCAGCCAGCTCAGGTCCCTCCTCTTCTCAGAACCGTCATGTCATGACCCTTTCCTGCTGCCTCACACTGTTGACACTTCTTGCATACTCATGAAGCACTTTTCATGGATTATCTCACTTATTCCTCAACACAACTCTCTGAGGTAGGATTATTTCCTCCATTTTATGGATGAGGAAACAGAGGCAATCACTCTAATATTTTCAGACCTTGTAATTCAAGTCTCAGATAATATTTACAGCTCGCTTATGCTCCAGAAGAAAATCTGGCTAATTTACTCCTAAAACAGCTGATAGACAGCTATAAGATTTCTTAAAGCAGTGAGTGCTTTCAAAATTCAATATAATAATCTCAAAATTGCAACAGTATATATGGTACTAAAAATACTTTACACATCTGAAGATGCTTAGTATCACTAATAATTAGAGAAATCAAAAACCAAAGCCACAATGAGATACCCCTACACACCCATTAGGATGGCTATGATTAAAAAAAGAAATGAAGAAAATAAGGATAGTTGAGAATGTGGAGAAATTGAAGCCCTTAGGCATTTGCTGGTGGGAATGTACAAGGTGCAGCTGCTATGGAAAATATTTTGGCAATTCCTCAAAAAATTAAACATCGAATTACCATATGATTCAGCAATTCCTCTTCTAGAGTTGAAAGCAAAGATTCAGATATTTGTACACCTGTGTTCATAGCAGCATTATTCACAATAACCAAAATATAGAAATAACCCAAATGTCAACAGATGAATAAACAAAATGGGTCTATACATTTATGGAAATATTATTCAGCTTTAAAAAGCAATGAAATTCTGGCATATGCTACAACACAGTTAAACCTTGAAGACGTCATGCTAAGTGAAATAAGCCAGTCACCAAAAGACAAATATTATATGATTCCACAGAGATGTGCCAGCTAGAATAGTCAAACTCACTAGAATGGTAGTTGCAAGGGGCCAAGGGGAAGAGGGAATTGGGGGTTCATGTTCCACAGCACAGAGCTTTAGTTTGGGAAGATGAAAAGTTCTGGAGCTGGATAGTAGATACACAACAATGTGAATACATCTAATGCCACTGCATACTTAAAAATGGTTAAAATGGTAAATTTTTATGTATACTACAATAAAAAATACAAAGATGCTTTTAAATCATGCACTTGATCCTCCCAAACACCCTGCGTGGAAGCAGAGGGGATTTACAAAGCAGAGTAGGGTTCATGGTTCTGGGTAGGGCCTGAGACTCTGCATTGCTACCCTGCACCTGTGATGCTGGGAATCTACAGACCACAGCCCTGGGGCAGGACCAGGAAGTGGCAGGGATGAGATGCCAAACCTGATTCCTTATACTTGCAGTCTTTTAGCTCTCTCAGAAGCAGCTCCAACCTCACAAGGAGGAGGAAAGGGCTCACTGGGAACTCAGATCCTCACCAACTCTCGATGTATTGATCAACTCAAATATTTCCAGGTGATCATCATGATGCTCACCTGCTGTTGTGAATGCCGCAGACACCCTGAGGATATCTAAGTTATAAGCTCCTTTGATCTTACACAGATTACTTTTTTAAAAAAAGATTACCTGTACTGTAGCTAAAATTAAACTATAATAGAAACTAATTGGATTCAAACTAGTTGAACTACTTAAAGCTTTTCTTAACAAGGTTATTTGTCAGAAGTTCTAATCCCTGATGCGCAGTAAAAACATGTTTATTTTTTTAAATATCCATGCCCAGCACCCAGTTCTCCTGCTTAGTTTTGTTTTTTTAAGTTCTCCAGGTAACAACAGTCAGAGATGGAAATCATTAACCCAAGATTAAAATGCAACCTAAATTCAAGATATGTAATAAATTGCATTGGTTTCTATTCTTGATTGATATTACTAGATATCAGAAGAAAACTCTGGTATATTTTATATGTTAACTGCAAATGCAAATGAAATATTTCAGCTGTTCCATTGGGTCTAAATTTACTTTAGGAGCAAACTTTACACAAAATCATGCAAGACTGCTAGCAGCAATTACATGCCCCTAGCAACACAAAGGTTAATTTTAGCATCATTAAACTCTCAATTGGGCTGGGCATGGCGGCTCACGCCTCCTTTGGGAGGCCAAGGTGGGCGGATCACAAGGTCAAGATACGGAGACCATCCTGGCCAACATGGTGAAACCCCATCTCTACTAAAAATACAAAAATTAGCTGGGGGTCGTGGTGCACGCCTGTAGCCCCAGCTACTCAGGGGGCTGAGGCAGGAGAATCGCCTGAACCCAGGAGGTGGAGGTTGCAGTGAACCAAGATTGCACCACTGTACTCCAGCCTGGCAACAGAGTGAGACTCCATCACAAAAACAACAAAAAACAAAAAACAACTCTCAGTTGGACCCACCAGCCTACTTAAAATTATAGTTAGGTTTATTTGCTTAATTCAAATCAATAGCTGTTTTACTTCCCCTGCTGAAACAGACCTTGCCACCGTAGCCATATTGATGGTACCTTTCTTATTGATTAATCATTCATATTCAGCCATAATTTGGATATTGCCAAGCAACACTTCCAGCCAAGGACACTTCAAGTTAATGTATATAAATTGTATCTTATTGGTCACAGAACATCTGCTGGCACTTAAGTATGTTGACATACAAACATGAACAGAAGTTCACAAGTTTGCATTTCTGATGTTTACCGAATTATAATTTATAGTAAAACTTATGCTGTTTTAAAAAGATCACCTTCATAAAGATGAAGTGATAACAGGTTTAAGTTACAAAAACCATCAAAAGAATATAAAGTCCTACAGTGTTTTTCCAAATGATTTATGGAAGGAAAACGTCATTATTTCTCTTTTACACTTGATATCATTTAATTGCATTTGCCACTTTCAAGATAAAAATAAATTTGCCAAATTATAATTACTGAAATCAGAAATTGTAATGAAATAATGTTTTCTTAAGAGATATATATGTGTATATATTTTCTTATTTTAAGATTTCAGGAGTTCACAGTAAGATTAGCACAATGCTTGAGACACGTTTTCCAAAGACAGCTTGGCAGAAGCAGAGTAGAGCACTGTTATTAAACCAAACACATGGCCAAAGTCTCAATGCCTGTCATGAGGTGACTGCTGTTAGCTCTTTATTAAGAGTTAACAGCTGCAGTTTTTCCCATAGAAAACAAGATAAACCAGGCAAACAGTGCACAGGTGCTGACCTGACCTGCTGCTGCTCAAAGTCTCAGAAAGGGCCAGGTGACGTCATCAGAGGCACCACCCTAACTCAGGGAAGTAAAGAATGAGTTTCCTGGAGAAATTGAGAAATGATGCATTCACAACATACATTGAAAAGCTGCCATCCTATCTCTCTATCACTTCCTTTCCTCTGTTCCCAGAGCGAGAGAAACGATAACTCCCACCGAAGGCACTCCACGATCTCATGGTCTCGCCTGTGCTAGGAAGCCTGGGAGAATATATGCCACGTAGACTGTGTAACAGGAATAATATTTGGAAACTATGAGTGGTGTGTTTTTTCATCCCACACCCTGGTCACATTCCCTGCACACATTCCATAGCTCCAGGGAAGAAGGAGAAGAAATACCATTCTGGAAGAACAAGAATACAGGCAGGCAGGACGGGAAGTCAGAGTAAGCCTCCCAGGTCCGAGAGGAAGAGGATGGAGCCAATGGAGGATGGGCTGATGGAGAGGAGCAGACAGTTGGACCCTGAATCCCGCCCCTCCTCCACCTCTGGATGGGAATCCTAGTGGAGCCAGACTTCAGCTGGATTGGGGTAGGGCTGGAAGGTGAGGGGTCTTGATACTCAACTCTTCACTGGGAACTGCAGGAGGTGACTCCCAGTCCTGGGTGTCACCCTGTCAGTACAGGGTAGGCACAACGGGGTGGAAGCGGCAGCCCAGTGTAACTCAGGTGGGGAAGAGTCCCAAGTTACTGTCCCTCACCAACACTGGCTCCTATGGAGCAAAGGGGAGTAGGGAGTCCAGGAGATAAGGTGCTGAGGGGTGAGGCGACTCTATCAGACAGGTCAGTTACAGGTCAAAGCTGAAATTCAGAAAGGCCTGCATTGCCAGAGAGAGCTAAGGTGGAGAACCGCTAAAGAGGGTAGAGAAGCTGCACCAGCTCCACGGGCTGTAGCAAGAGGATCCCCGACATGAGACCTACTCTGTGGTCACCTCAGCACTATTGATGTTTGGGCCAGATATTTCTTCACTGATGGAGGCTGCCTGCACATTGTAGAATGTTTAGCAGCGTCCCTGGTCCCTACCCGTCAGATGCCAGTAGCACTTCCCTCCACTCTTCTGTAGTGGTCTCAATACTCCGGACACAAAATGTCCCCTGAAGACAAACTCACTGCAGGTTGAGACCACTGCACCAGCCCTAGACCCACTTGGTGAGGATGGCAAGGGAAGAGACTCTGGAAAACCGAGCATTTATCCCAGAGACAGCTATTTCACACCAAGATCGCAAGGCCTGAGGAAAGTAAGATACCATCAGTGGCAAGTTGAAGGACCTGACCCCTCCGCCTCCACCCACCCATCCTTAGGATACCTACCTGAGTGGGTATCCAAGAGCAATAGAAAATAATAACTCAGCCAGGGATGGTAGCTCACCTGTATAATCCCAGCACTTTGGGAGGCCGAGGTGGGCAGATCACTAGGTCAGGAGTTCGAGACCAGCCTGACCAACATGGTGAAACTCTGTCTACTAAAAATACAAAACTTAGCTGGGTATGGTAGTGTGCACCTGTAATCCCAGCTACTCAGGAGGCTGAGGCAGGAGAACCGCTTGAACCTGGGAGGTAGAGGTTGTACTGAGCTGAGATCACACCACTGCACTCCAGCCTGGGCAACAGAGCGAGACTCCATTTCAAAAAAAGAAAATTAACAACTCTGGGAAGGGCAGTTTTACGGATGATGAAACTGAGTTTCTAAGAAGTTAAGCAAACCACCCAAGGTCGCACACCCAATTAGTGGCAGAGCCAGCATTCAAAGCCAGCGAGGCTCCAACCAAAACCATACTCATTCCTATAAGCCAAGGTACAACTCCCTTTCACACAGAGTGCCAAGTTAGAACTTCAGGTATATTGCAGTGTCATCTCAAGAAGACGTGAGCTCCCGTTGGGAAGGAATGGAATGATATATGCCTCTATACCAAGAATGTTATTTGTGCTCCATAAATATTTGCTGAATGAATGAATGGATGAAACTCTCTCCTCCACCCCTGGGCTAAGCAGGCTGTTTACCAAGGCCTCGCTGCACCTGGAAAAACAAGAGTGAAGATAAAGCAAAGGCTGACAATTGCAAGACCAATGTTCCTTCTCAGAGATCTTTGAGCAAGGCAAAAATAATGTACAGCTGGCTTCCAATCAACAGCACTAGTGCGTGCCTCAAGAGATAAGCTCAACGAGCTTGTGGGGGAGGGAGAAATGGGAGGGAGCAGGAGGAGCCAGGCAGGAGATGAGAGACCCTGAGCAGTGACTTTGGCTTGATTTGGAAGAACCAGAGAATTAATGGGGAAGAAAACTCCAGAGGTGAGCTGGCACAAAAAGTAAGACCAGCCAGGTGCAGTGGTTCACGCCTATCATTCCAGCACTTTGGGAGGCCGAGGTGAGTGGGTGACCTGAGGTCAGGAGTTAGAGACTAGCCTGGCCAACATGGCAAAACCCCGTCTCTACTAAATATACAAAAATCAGCCGGCTGTGGTGGCGGGCGCCTGTAATCCCAACACTTTGAGGGGGCTGAGGCGGGTGGACTGCTTGAGACCAGGAGTTTGAGACCAGCCTGAGCAATATGGTGAAACCCCATATCTACAAAGAATACAAAAATTAGCCTGGCATCGTGGTGTGCATCTATAATCCCAGCTACTTAGGAGGCTGAGGCACGAGAATCGTTTGAACCCGGGAGGCAGAGGTTGCAATGAGCTGAGATTGTACCACTGGACTCCAGCCTGAGCAACAGAGAAAAAAAAAAAAAAAAAAAGGAGCTGGTACTGGTAAATGAGATGGCAAGATCGTCGGGGGCAGGGGATGGGGTGGAGGTGCCACCGATGAGAAACGTGAAGGTCTGGTGAGACATTCTTGTTATGCAGTGGATTCCTGAGTGACAACAGCCATTAACATTGATTGAGGGTTTACAATATGCAGGTGCTGCTCTAAGCGCTTTGCACGGATTAACTCATTCGTGGAAGGCTGATTTCCCAGCTGAGGAAACCAGCATCCCTGAGGCCTTAAGGAAGGCATTCAGGCCACATGACTCCTAAAGTGACAGTCAGGATGGGAATCCAGGATACTGCCCCCAAGGACCCACGCTGTTCACTGCCAGCCCCTGTCCCTTCCTGGCATGTTATGTGGTCAAAGTGACATAAGCACAACACTAAAAAGGTGATGAAGACATCAGGGTTCCTCCTTCATATCCTTAATCTGTGTAATAGTCAACTCAGGGTAGGGCTTAGGCAGTGGCGGGTATGTTGTAGCAAAAACTAGAGCTTAAAAGCCATTTGCTAAATGACTGCCTCTGGTGTGTATAAGATGCAGTCATTTCACAGTCAATTATATATTAGCCCTTTTTATTCCTTGGTTTGCTCCCTTGGTAATCTGCATCTTGTTAGCATATTCATCTTAGTTTTTGTTTTTGTTTTTTTTTTGAGATGGAGTCTCGCTCTGTCACCTGGGCTGGAATGTAGTGACATGATCTCGGCTCACTGCACCTTCTGCCTCCCAGGTTCAAGCAATTCTCCTGTCTCAGACTCCCAAGTAGCTGGGATTACAGGTGCCCTCCACCACGCTCAGCTAATTTTTGTATTTTTAGTAGGGACAGGGTTTCACCATGTTGACGAGGCTGGTCTCGAACTCCTGAGCTCCCTCAGGTGATCCACCCACCTCGGCCTCCCAAAGTGCTGGGATTAGAGACATGAGCCACCACCCAGGCTTCATCTTAGATTTAATACCACTAAGGAGATGGGAGACACCATTGTATTATTCCCTTCCCTGATACAAGATCAGCTCAGCACTACCCTCCGTGAGCATATTGACAATGGAATCTGGTGGCCACTGACCTTAAAGACATGTAGCCAGAAATAATTCTGGTTCTTAGGAAATACAATCCACATCCGAGCTGGTGAGGGCAAATGCCTCATGTGTGGGGTGTTAGGAAGGGGCTTGTGTGTGTGTTTCATTCATTCATTCAACAAGTACTTATTGAGCACCTACTATGCACCAGGCACTGTTCTTTTATATTTAAAAAAAATTTTTAAAGATGGTGTTTTGCCATGTTGCCTAGGCTGGTCTTAAACCCTTAGACTTAAGCAGTCTACCTGCCTCAGCCTCCCAAAATGCTGGGATTACAGGCATGAGCCATTACACCTGGCTAGCCAGCCACTGTTCTAGGGGCTTGGTACACATCATGAATACAACAGACAAATATCCTGTCCCTCATAGAGCTAATGTCTTCAGAGAAGACAAGTAAGTAATTTATATAGGACATTGGAGAATAATTCTGTCTTGGCAAAAATAGAAAACCAAGGAAAGCATAAGAGAGATCAGGATGGGAGAGGGGAAGAGTGGGACAGTTTGTAGTATTAAATGGGATAACCAGAAAAGATGGCGTTTGAGCCAAGACTGAAGAAGGTAAGGGAGAAAACCATGTGGATATGGGGAGGAAGCCTGGGGCTCAGGGCACAGCAAGGAGGTCAGTGTGGCTGGAAAGGAGGAAGCCCAGGCTGAGGGCATGGTAGGACATGAGCTCAGAGCATGAGAGGCTGGAGAATCACAACACAAAGGACTGTTGGAAGAGCTTGGGCCCTTTACTGTCAGCAAGATGGGGAGTCCCTGCCAGGTCAAAAGTACAGGGGTATGCCAGGTGTGATGGCTCAGGCCTATAATCCCAGCCCTTTGGGAGGCCGAGGCAGGCAGATCACCTGAGGTCAGGAGTTCAAGACAAGCCTGGGCAACATGGTAAACCCCAGCTCTACTAAAAATACAAAAATTAGCTGGGCATGGTGGTAAGCGCCTGTAGTCCCAGCTACTCAGGAGGCTGGGGCAGGAGAATCACTTGAACCAGGAGACTGAAGTTGCAGTGAGCCAAGACCGCGCCAGTGCACTCCAGCCTGGGCAACAAGGGTAAAACCATCAAAAAAAAAAAAAAAAAAAAGTACAGGTCTGACATTAGCTTTCTTAGTCAGAATATCCTGTAACAGGCAAGGGTAAGCTAGCGCAGTAATCCAAAAGAGAGAAGGTGGTGGCTAAAGCCAGGGTAGTCTTATTTCCTCCCACTGTAGTGACTGCCCACTGTCATTCCAGAGCTGAGGAGTAACTGATGGAGTCAGAGTCAGCCAAAGCAAATCCTCAGGATGAGACAGCATGAGGAGACCAATGCTGGGGAAAACAGGACACGCCATCGTGTACTGTACAAATAGCGACAAAATGAAGAATCAGACACACAGATCGACTGGTTACGAAAACTATTGCCGCACCACCATGACCACATTGCAGGCAAACACCTGCAGTATTGAAACCACAGCCTCTTTGCCCTGCTGCCGCCCAGGTAAGCCATCAGCTTTGTTTTTATACTGCCCTGGAATCTTTCCTTAGGAATTGGGGTTATGGTCAGTCCTTCCCCAAGTGATTCCTGTTCTCATGTGAAATGTCTTGGTTCCCCGTAAGATGTCTTTATCTAGCCATTTATAAGTACTAAAGAAGTCCACTCTGTTCTAACAGGTTGCTTTAACTAGATTTCTAATGTATATTAATAGTTTCACAAAACCACATGGGAAGTATTTTGCATTTGTATTGTATTTTTTGCCATAGAAGTCACTACAAATGCTTATTTGCATTTTCTTGTTTCCTGAAGCAATTTCCTTTGCTATTGTCTTAGTTACAAAATGTTTTATTAATTTTCAAACTGGATTCCTTTGTGAAATTTTGGTGGTCTCACGTTAAAATACTGATATGAAGGGCTTTGCCTGCTAAAGGAAACACGTATTTCTGAAGGTTTTAAAAGAAAGGTCTACTTAGTGCATTTTTACGCAGATCACCTATAACTGCAAAGCTGATACTGAAGAATGTGCATGAAAACCCACTTAGTATTTCCCACTGTTTTGTGCTCAATGGAATATCATTCTTAGATTATTCAGAATTCATTCAATTTGGCTACACCTCTAAAGTTAAAAACACTTAACGCCTCTTCCTCTGGGCTTTGGAAAAAAAGGAGGAATAATCCCAGATTTTCAGGCCCTTTAGCACCTCTCTCCAGTTTTTCACCCAGCTTCCTGCTCAGGTGAAGTTGGCTGTTGGAGGAAAGTGTAGCTTGATAGTTCAGCTCAGGAGCTCATCTCTTCCTCTGCCAACATGACTCTGGCACTGCCATCTTCATGTACTTCAACGTATCAGTGAAAGTTCCAGAGAGCATCCTATGACTCCCCCAGAAGACCAGCAATGACTCCCACTTCCAGAGTTGGAGGCTGGGGCCTGGGGAAGTCTCATGTGATGGAAAAGCAGTTCTGTCATTTGACAAGTATTTCTTAAGCCTCTGCTACCTGCCTGCACCTGCCTTCAAAGATCCACCATGCAGTGGCTCTAAAACACTGCGGTAGGTTAGTCTTCCTGGAGAGGACATCCAAAGGATCTCACAAGAGGTCTAGCTGTGGGACCACCCTGGACACATGGAGCCATCCCCCTCAGTGCTGCCTGAATGTCAGAAACGCCCAGCATGGGGGGGACATCACTGGGAACGATGTGATGAGCAGGAAACTCATCCTCACACCCATGGTTCAAAACACAAGGCATGGAGTCAGCCAGATGTAAGTCAAATCACAGCCCTGCCAGGCATTGGCTATGTGACCTTGGACAGGTCACCTCACCTCCCTGAGCCCTGGCCTCCTCAGCTGTAAGGTTGGGTCTGTCAAAGTGCCAACCTCACAAGCTTATCAGGAGGCTCGATGAATCCTCACACAGAGTATAAGGCCTGGCATGCATGCCCAGGCCACACTCACTGTTGTGTTGGTTATTGATTCTATTTCAGCACAGAGTAACGAGCAGCATCTGTGGCTGGTTGATCCAGTGATCAGGTGTGATCAGAACATGGAGCTAATGACATTTTAAGACAAAAATATGTGGCAATTCTCCAGTCACCAAATTTACCCTGCCCACCTCCAATAGCACCAGCCTCAGTGACAGGGAAGACACAGTTGTCTGAATTCAGAGCAAAGGCCACATACAGAACAGCTGGAACAATGTTTTGTTGTCACTGCTCCTGCTGCCACCACGCTTAATTGAATGTGAATGTGTGTGGAGGAGAACCTAGCTGTGTTCTCCAAGCCCCATCTGCCAGTTGCTTCACCCAGCAGCTGCCCTCCTGCCTTACTCTGAAGCCTTTGGATGTCTGGCAACCCCTTGCCTCACTAAATACCCAGATGTGCTCATTCAGTGGAGGGAAACCACTCAGTGTCAGATTATAATGCAGTCGGGATTCTTTAAAATTCCACTGCTGCTGAGTGCGTTTGGCTCATGCCTGTAATCATAGCACTTTGGAAGGCCAAGGTGGGCAGATCACCTGAGGTCAGAAGTTCATGACCAGCTTAGTCAACATGGTGAAACCCCATCTCTACTAAAAATACAAAATTAGCCAGGCGTGATGGCACATCCCTGTAATCCCAGCTACTCGGGAGGCTGAGGCAAAAGAATCGCTTGAACCCAGGAGGTGGATGTTGCAGTGAGCTGAGATCATGCCATTGCACTCCTGCCTGGGCAAATAAGAGCAAAACTCCATCTAAAAACAATAACAACAATAACAACAACAACAACAAAAACCAGTTCCACTGCTTTGGCCAAAAATGAGGACTTGCTTGTTGGCCCTCTTCTTGGCTCTTAGCCAAGGCTTTACGTTGTTTCTAAAGCGTGGGTGACATTTGGGCTGTGAAGGTAACGCTCCAAAAAGGGCAGGGAAGGCTCTCTTACGCTTTCTGATGGGGCGTTCTCTTGGTGGTGTGCAGTGGACCTCAAATCCTGTGAGGGGTTTTTCTCCAGATGTGGATAAGAGGCCATTCTTTTTGTTCATTCTCCTGTAGACTCCGGTTGATGTCTTGCCAATGTAGCAGGATGCTTCCCCACTCCAAATGGGCAGGAATCCAAGAAACGCAGTTTTCTGTTTGTCCAGGCACAGATAGTTGAGGAAAAGCCCTGAAGCAAATGTACAATTTGTATTTCTCCAGTGCCTGTTGCATACAGTCTCTTACTTCTTAGCAACAGGACAAAGCCTGAGGCAAAATTCGGTTCAATGCAAGAACCATGCTTTTGTAAACCTATAGGGTCCTGCTGTGCATCGGGCTCTCCATCCCCACCATGCAGTGGTGCTTTCTCTTGTCCCATAAATTCCTCTGTACTGCTTGTGACATAGGTAACTCTGGGAAAGCAGAATGATTTTTAACATCATCTTATAGCAAACTTAATCTGGAGGGCAAATCTGCTGCTAACAACCACACAACAAAAAGGTCACTTGATTACTTCCAAAGTCAAGCTGGGTAATCCTTTGCATTATCAGAGAGCTCTCTTCTGGGAGAGCCCACAAGCAAAAGAACACATCTTGCTGTTCATAAAATAAGGCTTTGGTGAGTCAATGGGAGTTGAGGGCTTCACTTGTGAATTCAGATTGTAGTTAGTGGTTGTTTTTTCTTTAAGCCACTAAGCTTGAATTAGATGAAGAGTGTGACTCATGAAATAGGTTTTATTTTGATTTTAAATGTATGTTTATGGGTATGGGAATGCTGTGGGAAAAAAAAACATATAATCACGAGTAAATATTCAGATTAGAAATCCAGAATGCATTCCAGCTGTAGGATTTGTGTTATTGTTGGCTAGCTTTGTTCTGGGGGTAGGGAAAGGGGTATGGTCTATCCAAACTTGCCTCGTGTAACTACACTTCACACAGGATTTGTTTTTTTAACATAACGACAAATGCTTATACACTTAAAAGTGAGAGTTAAACACTGTGCCTTTATTTTGATGAGCCAACCAATAGTTTAATTTTGACGTTTTCCCACTCTGGTTCTCTAACCTCACCAGTGGCAAGAGTTGAAGAGAAACCCTTAATTTTCACTGGGAACCTCATAACTTTTTTAAACTTTTATTTTATGTTCAGGGGTACATGTGAAGGTTTGTTATATAGGTAAACTCATGTCATGGGGGTTTGTTGTACAGATTATTTTATCACTCAGGTATTAAGCCTGGTACCCGATAGTTATTTTTTCTGCTTCTCTCCCTCCTACCACCCTCCCCTCTCAAACAGTCTGTTGTCCTCTTCTTTATGTTCATGAGTTCTAATCATTTAACTCCCACTTATAAGTGAAAACATGTGGAATTTGGTTTTCTGTTTCTGCATTAGTTTGCTAAGGATAATAACCTCCAGCTCCATACATGTTCCCGCAAAAGACAAGATCTTATTCTTTTTTATGGCTGCATGGTATTCCGTAGTGTATATGTGCCACATTTTCTTTATCCAATCTGTCATTGATGGGCATTTAGGTTGATTCTATGTCTTTGCTATTGTGAATAGTGCTTCAGTGAACATTCATGAGTATGTATCTTTATGGTAGAATGATTTATATTCCTCTGGGTATATACCCAGTAATGGGATTGCTGGATCAAATGGTAGTTCTGCTTTCAGCTGTTGGAAAAATTGCCATACTGCTTTCCACAATGGTTAAACTAATTTACACTCCCATCAATAGTGTATGAATGTTCTCTTTTCTTCACAATTTCGCCAGCATCTGTTATTTTTTGACTTTTTAATGGTAGCCATTCTGACTGGTGTGAGATGGCATCTCATTGTGGTTTTGATTTGCATTTCTTTAATAATCAAGGATATTGAGCTTTTTTTTCCCAATGCTTCTTGGCCACATGTATGTCTTCTTTTCAAAATTATCTGTTCATGTTCTTTGCCCACTTTTTATGGGGTTGTGTTTCTCTTATAAATTTCTTTAAGTTCCTTATAGATGCTGGATCTTAGACCTGTCAGATGCATAGTTTGCAAATATTTTCTTCTATTTTGTAAGTTGTCTGTTTACTCTGTTGACAGTTTCTTTTGCTGTGTGCAGAAGCTTTTTATTTCACTTAGATACTGTTTGTCAATTTTTACTTTTGTTGCAATTGCTTTTGGCATGTTCATCATAAAATCTTTGGCCATGTCCAGGATGGTATTATCTAGGTTTTCATCCCTGGTTATTTTAGTTTTGGGTTTTACACTCAAGTCTTTGATCCATCATGAGTTGATTTTTGTATATGGTGTAAGGAAGGTGTCCAGCTTCAATCTTCTGCATATGGCTAGCCAGTTATCCCAACACCATTTATTGAATAGGTAGTCTTTTCCCCATTGCATTTGTCAGCTTTGTCAAAGATCAGATGGTTGTAGTTGTGTGGCCTTATTTCTGGGCTGTGTCTGTTTTTCTACCAGTGCCATGCTGTTTGAGTTACTATAGCCCTGGAGTATAGTCTGAAGTCAGATAGTATGAAACCTCCAGGTTTGTTCTTTTTGCTCAGAATTGCCTTTGCTATTTGGGCTCTTTTTTGGTTCCATATGAATTTTAAAATAGTTTTTTCTAATTCTGTGAAGACTGTCATTGATAGTTTGATAGGAATAGCATTGAATCTGTAAATTGCTTTGGGCAGTATGGCCATTTTAATGATATTAATTCTTCCTATCCATGAGCATGGAAGGTTTTTCTATGAGTTTGTGTCTTCACTGATTTCTTTAAGCTGTGTTTTGTAGTTCTCATTGTAGAGATCTTTCACCTCCTCAGTCAGCTGAATTACTAGGTATTTTATTCTTTTTGTGGCAATTGTGAATGGGATTGCCTTCCTCATTTGGCTCTTGGCTTGGCTGTTGTTGTTGTATAGTAATCCTAGTGAGTTTTGTACATTGATTTTGTTTCCTGAAACTTTGCTAAAGTTGTTTATCAGCTTAAGAAGCTTTTGGGCCAAGACTGTGGAGTTTTCTAGATGTAAAATCATGTCATCTGCAAACAGGAATACATTGACTTCCTCTCTTCCTATTGGATGCCCTTTGTTTCTCTCTCTTGCCTGATTGTTCTGTCTAGGACTTCCAATACTATGTTGAGTAGGAGTGGTGAGAGAGGGCGTCGTTGTTTTGTTCTGGTTTTCAAAGAGAATGCTTGAGCTTTTTTTTACCCATTCAGTACGTTGCTGGGTATGGGTTTGTTATACTTTATTATTTTGAGGTATGTTCCTTCAATACCTAGCTTATTGAGAGTCTTTAACACGAAGTGGTGTTGAATTGTATCAAAAGCTTTTTCTGCATCTATCGAGACAATAAGGTGGTTTTTGTCTTTAGTTCATCACATTTATTGATTTCTGTATGTCGAACCAACCTTGCATACTTGGGGTGATGTCTATCTGATCATGGTGTATTAGCTTTTTGATGTGATGCAGGATTCAGTTTGCAAGTATTTTGTTGAAGATTTTTGCATCAATGTTCATCAAGGATATTGGCCTGAAGTTTTCTGTTTTTATTGTGTCTCTGCCAGGTTTTGGTATCAGGATGATGCTGGTCTCGTAGAATGAGCTGGGGAAGAGTCCCTCCTCATCAATATTTTCGAGTAGTTTCAGTAGGAATAGTACCATCTCTTCTTTGTACATTTGGTAGAATTTGGCTGTGAATCTATCTGGTCCTGGGCTTTTTTTGGTTGGTAGGCTGTTTATTACTAATACAACTAGAGAGACCATTATTGGTCTGTTCAGGGAATCAATTTCTTCCTGGTTCAATCTTGAAAATGTATTTGTCCAGGAATTTATCCATTTCTTCTAGGTTTTCTAGTTTGTGTGCATAGAGAACCTCATAACTTTCTTCCGGTTCAAGTATATTTGAGGGCTTCTTCTGAAAAATGCATCAATACTTTCCATTCCCCTTCCCTCCCACCAGTACACATAGGTTTGGTTGTTTTTAACTGCTTAGGCTGATATAGAAATGGAAAGATCAGTTACGCATCAATTCAGAGTGTCAGTTAGGCATCAGTTCAGGGTGTCAGTTAGGCATCAATTCAAAGGCAAGAGGCAAGGACCATCAGTCCTTAGTGTCTAAATGGACACTTCAAAATGGCCAGCCTCTGCAGACTTCTTGTATCAGACTCCACTCACCATGAACGTTGCCTCTCTGACTAACCACCCATTAACCCACGAGAAGCCAAAGCTAGAGAGGCCCAGGGTGTTGGAAGTACGTATTCTGGAAATGTCACCTCCCATTTCCTAATTTGGGATCTGGTCTCTGAGTCCTCATTTGACTGCAGGTGAATTAGACCATCTCTCATGTTCTTTCAGCTCTAAAATTTCATCCAAGCTTGATATCCTTTATGGGCCCATGAGTTCTCAGAGGTCATGTAGGAAAATTAATAGTAACTGTGCCCCAGGAATTAAAGGTCAGGATGCTGGAAATGAAGTCTGGAGACTGAAGGGTACAATTGCCAAAGGGAGCCCCAAAATGTGATTTTTCTTCCTCTCTCAAATTATGTATAGGGAAGATGATTACTCCATAGAGGTGTTGTGCTAATTAAGGGAGATAATGTGTAAAATGTACAGCGCAGTGCTAGGCACAGAGTAGGTTCTCAATGAAAAGCATTGAATGAATGGCTAAGTGCATAAAACCATCAAGCAAGCAACTTACCCCAAACCTCTCAATTAGCAAGGTACAGAGCTGGGCTGCGGACTGAGATCCTCTGATTTTAAGTCTAGGGCTCATTCCCCTGTTATCATACCTACTGATTTGTTCCCCAAGTTGGTTGTCTAGTAGTTGATTGTGGTCATTCTGAAGCAGAAGTTCTGCCTAGACGTTCATTCCAAATTACCTGGTTCAAGCTTGTGTCCAAATTGTTCAAGCTTGTGTCCAAATTGTACACAAGTCACTTGGGTCTTCCTCCTGTATTAGGTCCACATTTATACCTTCACTTATTCCCATTAAGCATTTATTGAGCTCTTCCTTGGAGCATATGCTGTAAGGATAACAAATCTTGCATCAGGGTTCATTACAGAAATATAAAGCAGGGTCCTTAGGCATCTGGGAAGATGAGACAGGCACACACAAGAGTTGAGCAGCACAAACATTATGCAAAGGGTCAAAGAGAATTCCTCAAATGAGAATGCACTGTGGAACACTGAGAAGGAGGGGCTTGATGGGGACTGGGAGATGAGCTGTAACTGTATCTTGAAGGGCTTTCCTGGAGGGAAAGATTTAGACTGTTCTCTGAACTATAATGTTCTTCTCTCAGGTACCCTGAGTGCAGGGAACAGTCAACATCAAAAATAGAATTCTCCACTTGCCAAAATGGTACTGATACTAGAAATTTTAAAGCATTATCAATATCCTCTTACACAGCTGTTCTCAATGCATGGCCATGTGCATCAGGACCACCTAGGGATTGCGGTATAACAAAACCTGTATTTGGTCTTTGTCCCTGGTTCCCAGCACAAAGCTCCTAAAACTCTTGAAATACCATGAGTGATAGGAGCATCTTTTTTATACATAAGGAGCTCCTTTCAAGCCATATGTGAGTTTATGCTAATAAGGTGACTCTTATGGTTTGGATGTATGTGTCTTTCCAAAATTCATATGTTGGAGTTTAAGGCTTGATGTGATGGTATTAAGAGGTGGGGCGTCTAGGAGGATTAAATCGTGAGGACTCCACCCTTGTGAATGGGACGGGCAGTTGTGTGAAAGGACTGAAGGGAACCAGCTAGGCCTTTTGCCCTTTCATCTTCTGTTGTGTGAGGACACATGTTGGTCCCCTCTGGAGGAGGCAGCTACAAGGCATTATCTGCAGATCCCAGCCCTCATCACACATGGAATCTGCCAACACCGTGGTCTTAGACTTTCCAGCCTACAGAATTATTTTAAAAATTAATTTCTATTATTTATAAATTATACAGTCTAAGGTACTTGGTTATGGCAGCACAAATGGACTGAGACAGCGGGCCCGTAGTTTTATGGGAAAGGCTGGCCACAACAGAAAGATCATGCATGGGATCAGCAGGTTGGAACATTCAGCCCCAACTCCCAACTTCCAGGAAAGGGAGCAGGGCTGGAGATCATGCCTATGAAAACTCTTAAATGATGAGGTTCAGGGAGCTTCCCGTTCGGTGAACACAATGACATGCCTGGAAAGAAATGCACCAGAGAGGGTATGGAAGCCCTGTACCCCCACCCCTTCCTTGCCCTGCGGATCTCTTCTATTTGGCTGTTCCTAAATTATAGCCTTAATAATAAAGCAGCAATTATAAGTATAGGGCTCCCCTGAGTTCTTTGAATCATTCTAGTAAATTGTCACACCCAAGTGGGCTGGGGGGCCTCAGGAACCTTTGAATTTGTAGCCAAGTTAAGGAGAAGTCCTGGTAGCCTGGGGTGCTAAGACTTGTGGCTAACACCTGAAGTGAGGACAGTCATATGGGCTTGAGCTCTTAAGCCTGTGGGGTCTGATGCTAACTCCAGGTAGTTATTGTCAGAATAAATAGCACTGGTGTCAGAGAATTAGTGTTGGAAAACAACATAGGGGTATTCATTACAGTTCGGATTCCTAAGTCCATGGGACAAACTGCTGAGTCAGACTGTAGGTAGGACCAGGGAAGCTGCCCAGCTGATTCCAAGACACATCAGCTTTTGAGAACCACTACCGTAGCTTTTGCTGTGGCAATTACCATATCAAATCCAGAGTCTGTCCTGCCAAAGGTACTAGACTCAGAACCCTGACAACAAACCAGTGTGCCAATGGTACTGACCCTGTGGAATTGGGGAGACTGAACAATAGATACTTCCAGCATTTGCTTCTTTTTTTTTTTTTTTTTTTTTGAGACAGAGTTTCACTCATGTTACCCAGGCTGGAGTGCAATGGCGCGATCTCGGCTCACCGCAACCTCCGCCTCCTGGGTTCAGGCAATTCTCCTGCCTCAGCCTCCTGAGTAGCTGGGATTACAGGCACGCACCACCATGCCCAGCTAATTTTTTGTATTTTTAGTAGAGACGGGGTTTCACCATGTTGACCAGGATGGTCTCGATCTCTTGATCTCGTGATCCACCCGCCTCGGCCTCCCACAGTGCTGGGATTACAGGCTTGAGCCACGGCGCCCGGCCTCAGCATTTGCTTCTTGCTATTTCAGTAAGTATCTTCATCCTGCTTCTTTCTACATGACACCTTGGTGGGGGGATTCTGTGTAGCCAAAAGGGAGGAGTATATGCCTCAGGTTAGCTCCTTCCTATTAATAAATCCTCTCCAGGTTAGGAAGCGCCTCATCAGCCTGCAGGGCTTCCACATCGCTAAAGGCTTTAAGGCTGTGTCTGCTCATGATGGGGAGGGGTGAATGACCAAGGAAAAGTGTGGAAAGTCCATGAACACCCCCATCTCCACACAGGCAGGAGAGGGCATTCTCCAAGCCTGAAGAGCATGGACATAGAGTACAAACATTCCTGTCCCTGGTCAACAACATGCACCCAGATGGATGTTTTTAATACAGTAGAAAACAAAAATAAAAGCAAAATACACAACAAAAATCATCTGCAATCCTGCCACACAGTGATAACCACGGTTAGTTCTATATTTGTATGTCCTCCCAGACTTTCTCTACACATTTTATTTCATTTATTTTATTTTATTTTGAGATGGTGGCTCACTCTGTCACTTAGGCTGGAGTGCAGTGATGCAATCTCAGCTCCCTGCAAATTCCACCTTCTGGATTCAAACAATTCTTGTACCTCAACCTCCTGAGTAGCTAGGATTACAGGCATCATGTGCCACTACAGCCAGCTTTTGTTTGTTTGTTTTTTAGTAGAGACAGGGTTTCATCATATTGGCCAGGCTGGTCTCGAACTCCTGGCCTCAAGTGATCCACCCACCTCGGCCTCCCAAAGTGCTGAGATTACAGGCATAAGCAACCATGCCTAGCTTTTCTACACATTTTAAAAACAAGCCTGAGATCTGTTTTCATGTTAACAACTAGTTTCCAGAACAGTAAACAGAAAAGCACAGTTTCTTAAGGTACCTCTAAGCAGAGCACGTGGCTTTCAGCATCCAACAGGTTTTGTTCCTTGTGCTGTGGAAACCTACTCTCTCAAGGAAGGCTTTTTTAGTTTTATTTGCCTATTCATTAACAAAAAATCCAAACAGTATCAAAATACATCATAGTCTTTCTCCATCCCTTGATATGCATGGTTCCAGACCCACTTTTTCATATCAAAACATATAGGATATATACCTAGACTGCTTTTTAATCTATAAAAATTGAATAATAATGTAGATTCTCTTTGGTGGTTTTTTATATCTACCAACATATCATGAATACCATAGATTTTTTTAGGGAGAAAAAGAGAAAGCAGAAATAAAAACTGGGCTAGAAAGTGAAAACGGCTTCTTTAATCTGGATGCCAGGAAGAAAGTATGTACGGGGTTCGCTTTGCTGATTGAAACCACATCCCAAGATTATTATATACTTTGTCCTAAGTATGGGATTGAGAAATGTAACTATGTGGGTTGCCATTTCTTAAAGCACCCAGAACAAATAATAAATGTATGGAAATATGGCCTAAGACAAGATTTAAAATAAGTCTTAATCACATGCCATATGTGATTAAGCATATGGCATGAGCCTGAAATTGTACTTTCTTATTTTAAACAGACAATATTGTTAGAAAATTGTGAATGCCAAAAGGACAGATTTACCTTTTCCTTTGAATAAAACAATCAATTAGTTCTTTTTTTTAGCATTTTATATTATATTTTATTTTATTTTTTGACCTTGGGAAAGTTACTTTGGGTACAGGTGGTATTTGGTTATGTGAGTAAGTTCTTTAGCGGTGATTTGTGAGATTTTGCTGCACCCATCATCTAAGCAGTATACACTGCCCTCTATTTGTAGTCTTTTATCCCTCACCCCCTTCCCACTCATCCCCCTAAGTCCCTAAAGTCCATTGTATCATTCTTATGCCTTTGCCTCCTCATAGCTAAGCTCCCACATATCAGTGAGAACATATGATGTTTGGTTTTCCATTCCTGAGTTACTTCACTTAGAATAATAGTCTCCAATCTCAACTAGGTCACTGTGAATGCTGTTAATTCATTCCTTTTTATGGCCGCATAGTATTCCATCATCATATATATATATCACGACGCTTTATCCATTCATTGATTGATGGGCATTTGGGTTGGTTCCATGATTTTGCAATTGTGAATTGTGCTGCTATAAACATGCATGGGTAAGTGTCTTTTTTAAATAATGACTTCTTTTCCTCTGGGTAGATTCCCAGTAGTGGGATTGCTGGATCAAATGGTAGTTCTACTCTTAGTTCTTTAAGGAATCTCCACACTGTTTTCCATAGTAGTTGTACTAGTTTACATTCCCACCAGCAGTGTAGAAGAAGTGTTCCCTGTTCACCACATCGATGCCAACATCTACTGTTTTTTGATTTTTTTATTATGGCCATTCTTGCAGGAGTAAGGTGGTATTGTATTGTGACTTTGATTTGCATTTCCCTGATCATTAGTGATGCTGAGCATTTTTTCTTATGATTACTGGTCATTTGTATATCTTCTTTTGAGAATTGTCTATTCATGTCCTTAGCTCACTTTCTGATGTGATTGTTTGTTTGAAAAAAACAATCAACTAGTTCTCTGAAGTATTGAGTGTCTCTGTGCCAGGTGCTATGGTAGGAGATGGGATATACCTGGATAACAGCCAAAGGTCCACTCTATTCCTGGAGGTCAGGTGTTGGGACAGACAGTTGACTATAAGCATGTCAATGAAAAGAGTCAAACTCTGTAAACTATTTGAAGAGTTGTATTCTGAGCCAAATTTGAGTGACCATGGCCTGTGAGATCTCAGGTCCTGAGAATATGTGCCCAAAGTTGTCAGGATGCAGCTTGGTTTCATACATTTTAGGGAGACATGAGGCTTCAATCAAATACATTTAAGAAATACCTTAGTTCAGTTCAGAAAGGTGGTAACTTGAAGATAACTTGAGATAACTTGAAGGTGGTAGGGGTGGCTTCCATGTTACAGGTAGGTTTAAGAATTTTTCTGGTTGACAATTGGTTAAGTTCATCTAAAGTCCTGGGGTCAATAGAAAGGAAATGTCCGGGTTAAGATAAAGGATTATGGAGACCAAAGTTCTTATTTTGCAGAGGAAGGCTTCAGGTAGCAGGCTTCAGAGAGGACAGACTGTAAATGCTTCTTATCAGATTTAAGGTCTGTGTTGACATCAATGCTGGAGGGTATAATGAGGTATGTCTGACCCCCACTTCCCATCGTGGCCTAAACCAGTCTTTCAGGTTACATTTTAAGAGTTCCCTGGCCTAGGAGGAAATCCACGGACATTATTGGGGATCTTAGAATTTATTTTTGGCTTACAAGTCCACTGAGATTATTTTGGGGGCTTAGAATTTATTTTTGGCTTACAGGCAAAATAAATAGGTTTTGCCTGTGTTCAAAGATAATATGTGCTTTTTAAAAAGAAATAAAGGAGCCACGTAAAGGGGCTTAGAAATTGGTGCGGAGAAGTGGGGCAGATTGGAGAATTAAGATGGGGGAAATTGCAATAGGCTTCATTGAGAACACAACCTTAGAAGAAGGCACATTTAAGCAAAGTCCTGAAGAAGGTAAGGGGGCAGGCCAAGTAGATACCTGGGGGCAGAGGACACTGCCTCAGTGTTGGCTGTGAGTTGAGTTGTGCCTTCCCCCCCAAAAAAGATATGTTAAAGTCCTAACCTCCAGCACTTGTGAATGCAGCCTTATTTGGAAACAAGGACTTTGCAGATATAGTCAAGATGAGGTCACGAGCATGGGCCCTAATCCAATGGCTGGTGTCCTTCTGAGAAAGGGAAATTCTGGACACAGATACCCAGTGAGAAGGCCATGTGGAGACATAAAGACACACCGAGGGAAGAGGCCGTGGGAAGATGGATACAGAGACTGGAGTGATGCTGCCTCATCCACGGAACACCTGGGCTTCCAGAAGCTGGGGGAGGCAGGACAGGGTTCTCCCATGGAGGCGTCAGAGGCCTGCCAACAGCTTGGCTTCCAATTTCTGGCCTCCAGAACTGTCAGAAAGTCTATTTCTGTTGTGTTTAGGCACCTAGTTTGGGGACTTTGTTATGGTGGCCTTTGGAGACTAATCCAGTGTTCAGGACACAGAAGGAGTCCATGTGGCCTGAAGAAGGGTGGCAGGGGGTGAAGTGAGGTGTGGGGCAGGAAGGCTTTGGGAGAAAGTTGAGGGCGCATGAGGGACCCAGTCATCCAAGATAAGGACTTGAATTTTATTCTAGTGAAATGGGTTTGTGAGGCAGGGAGTTGTTAAGATCTGACTGGTGTTTCAAAAGGTCTCTCACTGCTGCTGCACTGAGGAAAAACTGGGTAGCTGCAAGGAGGCCAGGTAGGAGGCCTTTGCAGTAATCCTGGTGAGAGGTGACCATGGCCACAGTAAAAGGGGCAAGAGATAGTTGGATTCCCCATGGATTTCAAAGGTAGGATTTGCTGATGGGTTGAATGTGGAGTGTGACAGGAGAAGATGGGTCAAGGATGACTGACATGTATGGGCACTGGGTACTTTGATCATTCCAGCAGCATGAAACAAACCAACAACACATCACAGATACTGAAGAAGTAAATCATCGTTGTTTATACCGGCCAAGTGAAGCACTGAGCAACCCTAAGCCCTCTGATTGGGCATTAGGATGCTATTTTTAAAACAATTTTGATTCATTGAGAAATCATTTAAAACCCTGTCTTTTTTGTACTTATACTTTTCTCTGGAAAACAAAAGTGTAACCATATGGTTGTTCCCAGCTTTTTATGCTTTTATAAGGAAAAACCATCTCGGCTATACAAGATGACATCTCTGAATTTAATAGAATAGTAAAGTCTTTTCTGTCAGTTTCTTGATGATGCCATGAGAGTGTACATCCAGACACTGATGATTCAATGAGCAACAGGGCCCCTAAATGCAGGAAACACTTATGAGCACCTGCTCCTGGTGCTGGGAAAGGCTTGGAGGGACAAAGATGAACAGTACATGCTTCCATTCAAGGAGAGGAAGGCAAAGATGGAAACACAATCTCACAAAAACAGGGGATGTAAAGTAGAAATACAATTTGTGGCAGCTACAAAGAAAAAATCATTAAATCTTGAATTGAGATGTCAGGGGATGTTATAAATTAGAGATGATATTTAAACTAGGCATGAAAATATAAAAAAACGTGATGGGTAAAGAATGCAGGAAGAATATGCTGGGCTGTGGGAACACCTTGGGCGCAAGCAGAGACATAAGAAGGAACTGACTGTTTTGTTGAGTGGGATGACCAGGGTCTGAACATAAAATAGGTGAAAGTAGGTGGTGGGGAGGAGGCATGAGAAGCACCAGACATGTTGTACATGCTCTGTCTACCTGCCCATGCCCCTTCTCTGAAGCTCTCTGTGGTCCCATTGCCTCTGCCAAGGACAGAATAGGCAACATGAAAGGTGGGTACCTTCCTCAGAGCCAACTATCTCATTGGCTGACCATCGGCCAATCAGGTGCTTCACCTCACATCTCATGTAAGAGATACGGACACTATATACACCTTAGAGATGCTGGTGGTGACCTCTGAATTGAAATGCAATGTAGAGTCAGAGTTGGAGTAGTCATGTGCAAGCCAAAGTAGGGAGATAGATCCCAAAAGAAAGAAAAGCAGAAGCAATTATGAGAAAGGCTAGGGTGACCCACATGGAGAAAGAGTGAGAGACGGAGGGAGCCATTCTCTATATTTTAGCACCTGGGAGACCCAGGTGTACTTTCTACAACCAGATTTTATGCAATTGTCCTATATTTTATAATGAATGCTCTTTTCACCTCAGATAGTTTAAATGGGCTTCTGCTTCTTGCCACTCTAGACAGGGATCATAGAGGTGGTAGAGTGAAGACAGGGACATTGAATGCTGCACTGTGGAGTAAAGATTTTATTTCTGTATTCTTCTCTTCGTTTCTCTTCATGTTAGAAATCAGGGAACCACCTTTGCCCACCCTCTTCCCCAAGTCCTCTCCTTGTCTGTTCCTTGCTGTGTCTCTCAATAATGCTCCAGTTTCAGAAACTGTGTCTGTAAGTTAAGTAACTTATCTATTGGTCCTTGGAACCAATCAAACAAGTTTTATTTCAACATGAAACTAACATGATTGGCACTGTTTGTGGCTTTTCTAGTTGGTGACAATTTCCATGTATCCACGTTGGCCATAATCCTGCACATCATTCCCCTCTTTAATAATGTGTGCTCTCACCTTAAATGCCCCCATGTCATATCCCTTCCCAGCTGTTTCTCCTCTGTAAATTAAAGCCTCTAATTTCGGTTGGTTTGTCCTGTCATTGCAAGTCTCCGTATTAGATTTATACTTGTGAACTTCACACCCACAAGCTAATGGAATAAAAATTATTTGTAAGCAAGAATGTATAAGCAATGGAAGATGAATGCTGCATTTTTATCTCAACCCATATGTTCATACTTACATTCTAATTTTAACTTAAACTTTTCTGTGATTATTTTTTGCTACATCTCCCTTGAAACAAATCAATCAATATAAAAGTGGTTTGTAGAAAAATAAATAGACTTCTTCCCAGCTCCACTTCTACCACAACCACAAAAGAAAACCAAGTTAACGGCCTGGAATGTATTCTTTAACTTTCTGTAGGTTCATACAAACATATATAACATAAACATTTATGTTATAAAACCCCACATATGCATATGTGGGACTTGTCTTTTAAAATGATTGGATTATGACATATAAGCTACTCTACAAAAAATTTTTTTTCTTGTAACAATATGTCTTAAACATCTTCCTGGTTAACATGTATAGGCTGAACTCACTTAACAGTTGCATAATATTCCATTGTGTGAATGAATCATAATTTATTCAACTGTCCTCCATCAATAAGCATTAATATTTTGGTTTTGATTTTTTGCATTTCTCATATATCTATCCTTATTGGCTGGGGCATTTTATTTCTGTAGAATAGATTACATAATACTATGCTTTTTAAACAAAAATATATTGACATTAAAGATTTATGACTATAAAATAAATCACCTTTCTTTCTCATCTAGAAATAACTCCGTTACATCTCTAAGTCCCATTCTATAGTGTAGAAATGGGTAGCTAGAAAGAAACCACTTTTGAAAAGAGGAAAAGGACTCATGTTTTTGCCTTTCCCGCTGAGTGTTCACCACTGCTCTGTCCTGTAGTGGGCAGAAGTAGCGTCCCAGTTACAGGCATTGTAATAGAAGAAGTAGGTGTCCTTCCTTCTGAAAATCCACTCTGTTGGGGAATGTAGCTGGTCTTCTTTAAAGCACCACCGAATTTAAAGGAGAAGAGCAAAGGAGGAGGCAAGCAGCAATTTCGCTGTAATTTCCCTCACATCACTCAACCTAATAAACCTCTTCTCCCAAACGTGGGCCAAGGGCAAAAGAGTGTTCTTTAGAAATGTTCCTATTTCTGCCAAGGCTAACCAGGAGATAGTTTTTTGTAAAGGTAGCATAACTCTTGGCATGTTGCTAAGATCAAGTCTCTTTAGAAATGTTCCTATTTCTGCCAAGGCTAACCAGGAGATAGTTTTTTGTAAAGGTAGCATAACTCTTGGCATGTTGCTAAGATCAAGTCTCAACCTTTAGCCAAGGGAATGGGTCAATTTAGAAGAAAACAAAGTTCAACTCCACTGGATGGAGCCCAGTCTGGTGTCAGACTCTTTGAGGCCTCATCTGGGATGAGGCTCCCAACTGGTTAGACTTATCTTCACATACCCCAGGGGTCTGGCTAAAACTAAATGGGAACTGCAGAATTTTTGTAAACCACATTGCACTTTTAAAAAATTTGAACTCTCCCTTAACCCCAAACCTAGCTAGGTAATAGCTGAAGTTGATTTTAGAATGTTAACTGCAGTTCTCCATGCACACAGATGCACTCTCTGCAGCTATATGGTCATCTCTTCTAGATGGATCTATAAGAAGATCAGGAAATTTTATTACTGCTAAATTTTTAGTGCTATACATAGTAAGATAATGAAAATGAAAATGACGAAGTGGTGGTGATGAAAACTTCCTCCCTTCTCATCTGCCAGTGATTCTCTGTCTAGGAACAAATATATTTAACATTTGGTTCATTGAATGTGCTTCAGAGTGAAATTGTCAGAATTGCACATGGATTGTTATTGATATCACATATGTAGGCACGACTCTGCAGGGCGTGTCTCCCAGAGACCTTTTCCTAATGGTAAGAATTAGACTGCAAACTTTTTCCCCAAAAATACTTTGAATGATCATCTGTTTCTCTGCAAGTACAGGAGGAAGTTCATAAAACACATGGAAAGAAACCTAAGAAAAGTCTAAGGCTGAAAAGAGGTAGACACTGAAGATACAACCCCTTCCCTGACTAACTTACACTCAAAAATCTGCTGGAGATGCTCTCTAGGCAGCATCTTACCCCTAGACTAGATGAGGGCCCTCCAGATGTACCCACAGCACTTGCTACACTGTACGGAAACTGGCTTCTCACTGGATGTTCACTCCAGGACAAGAATGGTGCCTTTCCTGCTCACTGCTATATCCATGGCACCAGGAAACGGTGCCTGACATGGAGGAGGCACACAGTGAGGCTGGGTACAAGAGAGACAAAGGAAGGGCTGAAGGGGGTGTTGTCAATGGGTACAAGAAGGTGCAAGAAAGTTCTTAAATCTAGGAATGCAGAGCTGATGACCTACTTGTTCATAAATCTTAGGAATTTTTTAATTGTTTAGGGGGTGTGGGTTTTTTCCTTTTTCTTTTTCTTTTTTTTTTTTTTTTCTTTGAGACAGGGCCTCATTTTGTTGCCCAGGCTGGAGTACAGTGACATGATCACAGCTCCCTGCAGGTTTGAACTCCGGAATCAAGCGATCTTCCCACATCAGCCTCCCAAAGTGGCTGGGGCAACAGGTGTGCACCACCACACCTGGCTAATTTATTTACTTATTTGTTTGCTTTTGTAGAGATGGGGTCTCGTTATATTGCCCAGACAGGTGTCAAACTCCTGAGCTCAAGGCCTCCCAAAGTACTTGAATTACAGGCATGAACCACCATGCCGAGCCTATAAATCTTAGTTTTATATGTGTATCAGTAGATAAAGAGAAGCAATAATGTAAGATATGCTTCTTAGAATAGGGTTTCAGGAAGCATATAAAAGAGAGCTCTCTGGGCCAGGTGCGGTGACTCACACCCATAATCCCAACAGTTTGGGAGGCCAAGGTGGGTGAATCACCTGAGGTCAGGAGTTCGAGACCAGACTGGGCAACGTGGTGAAACCTCGTCTCTACTAAAAACACAAAAATTAGCTGGGCATGGTGGTGCCACACCTGTAATCCCAGCTGCTTGGGAGGCTGAGGCAGGAGAATCACTTGAACCCAGGAAGCTGAGGTTGCACTGAGCCGAGATCGTGCCACTGCACTCCAGCCTGGCTGACAGCAAGACTCTGTCTCAAAATAAATAAATAATAAAGCATAGTTATGTAATATATGAAGACTTAAAATTCAAATTATATTTTGTTTTGTTCAAAGATGCTGAAATAGTTACAAACAAAAAAATATAATGTCTGGAATTCAAAATTACTGGGGGATTAGGTAGGTGGGGGGAGAGGTGAAACAAAATATGTATGTATTAAAAATTGCTGAAACTGGCTGACAAATGTGTCAGGTTCTATCTACTATTCTTTTTACTTTTATTTGTGTTTGAAACTTTCTGTAATCTTTTTAAATTATACAACATTAGATAGGTTGCAAGTATAGAGTGTCTTGTTGCAAACCACATTGATGCCAGTTAAATTTTATATATATATATATACCTTAAGTTCTAGGATACATGTGTAGAACGTGCAGGTTTGTTACATAGGTATACACGTGCCATGGTGGTTTGCTGCACCCGTCAACCTGTCATCTACATTAGGTATTTCTCCTAATGCTATCCCTCTCCTGGTCCCCCACCCCCCAGTAGGCCCCGGTGTGTGATGTTCCCCTACCTGTGTCCATGTGTTCTCATTGTTCACCTCCCACTTATGAGTGAGAACATGCAGTGTTTGGTTTTCTGTTCTTGTGTCAGTTTGCTGAGAATGATGGTTTCCAGGTTCATCCATGTCTCTGCAAAGGACATGAACTCATCCTTTTTTATGGCTGCATAGTATTCCATGGTATATATGTACCACATTTTCTTTATCCAGTCCATGGATGGGCATTTGGATTGGTTCCAAGTCTCTGCTATTACAAATAGTGCTGCAATAAAATACATATGCATGTGTCTTTATGGTAGAATGATTTATAATCCTTTGGGTATATGCCAAGTAATGGGATTGCTGGGTCAAATGGTATTTCTGGTTCTAGATCCTTGAGGAATCGCCACACTGTCTTTCATAATGATTGAACTAATTTACACTCCCACCAACAGGGTGCCACCTAAATTTTTAACTTAAGCTGTTGCTCTAGCTCCACTCACCCTTGTCTCATCCCTCAGCAGGTCACCCCTTCTGTACTGACTTGCTTTATTCACCTCTGCTTTGTTCTCTGTAGCCATTTCCGTTGATAGGGCTTGAGACATTTTTCAGCCGAGAGGATATAACTCGCTGAGGAGCCCTGACTCCTCCTATCCTGCTTCCCACTTACAAGCAAAAAGCCCTTTTGATTAATTTCTGACGGCTCCTGCCTAGATTCACTCACAACTAATTACGTTGGTACAACCTACTCAAACAAAAGCAGCTCTAAAATTTCGGCACCAGCCCTAGATTTCAAGAGTAGGCAAATTCCTGTTTAGGAAAAGAAAGAGGTAGCCCCAGACCCAGTGAATTCTGTCTTCTTCAATTTAGACAAAAACCTGATTCATCTCTGTGTCCCCTGACATCCAGCCGGCACAAAGCCTTCCACAGACTGGGAGATCAAGAAGTTCTTGTAGAGGGCACATGTCTGGTTCCCTCGACACTCCACTTTTTCCAAGATCCTCCAGAGCAGAAGTAAGCTAACAGTGCTTGCTTCTCACTGTAACCACACTCGTCAGCTCATACTCTTCTAGATTTTTCAGCTGCTGCCAGGCACAGAGTCCTACTGAAGTCCACACCCCCATGCACATGAAGCCACCCACTTTCCTGTATCCCACACAGCCAAAATGTCACTCAGAGGCACTCCCAGGTTGGTGCCACATTGTCTCCAGCTTTTAACTCCACAAAAAGGCTTCTCCCCTTTCACAGATCATTATTTTAACATCTCACTATTTTAGAAGACTTCTATTTTAAAAATAGCAACTATCGCCAGCTCCTTCTACTGAAGCACCATTGTCTAAAATGTGCTCACCCTCCAGCGAGGTGCCAGAAAGGGAGGAAGCTCAGAAGTTCCCTACACCTCTGACAAGGTCCTCTTCTCTGCATTTTGGGTGCATTTTCATGCCTAGAAATACATCTGGAATCGGTCCAGTGGATTAAAGATTTAGTCCTTATTTGTAACTTTGCTTTTTCTTCCTAACATCCTATAAAAACTTGAGCCAACTTGCTTCAATTGACTGAATTGTATAAATGAACAAAAATAAATATTTTGCTTCTGAGTTTTACCAGGAATGAGAAAAGATTCCATTTACTCTTAATGTATCTTTAAGAAAAAAACTATTTAACTTAGCCAAAAATGTGATTTTGGGGGAATTAAGGAGGCTTGCATTTTCTTTTTAGCTTATCTGGATTTCTGATTTTTTCCATAAGGAGCATGTATTATTTTGTCATTTCAAACTGTAGTTGTCATTTTTTTCTTTCTTTTCAACTCAGATTTCTCAACCTCAGCACTATTGACATTCTGGACTTGATAATGCTTTGTTGGGGCTGGGTGGCAGGGGGAGGGTGTTGTGGGGGAGCCTGTCTGGTGCATTGCAGGATGTTTGGCAGCATCACTGGCCCGGATCCATGGCTGGAGCCCAGAGATGTTTTTGTAGAAGTCTGAAAACACATCCGAAATGGTGGAACTGGACTCCCATGCTCACCAACTGGATACCATTGCTCCTCAGATGGAGAAGCAGAGCAGAGAGAAGGGGAGGTAGTTTAATGTGAGAGGAGCAATTTAAGTAGCAATATTGTAAAACCATCAGCATCAGAATGCACAGGAAGTGGGTCCTCTGCTGCTGACCCAAAGGAAACTGGCAACCCCTGCTCCTTTCCACATCAGCCTTCCTTGAATTCATTAGTCTGTTCTCCACTCTCCAAGGGCATGCTGCTTTGAATCTTCTGATGGAAAAAGCCATCCCACAGTTGCGCTGTGCAGGTATCCTGAACATACGTAGTAGGGATGCATGAGAGGAGAAACTCAGAGGAGAAAGACCGAGAGTTTCCACGGGCACCTTGGGAGATTGGAAAGGAGTGGTGAGGAATGCTTGGAGCTTTGGAGGGGCAGAGCAGGCAGTAGATGCCCCTGGAGCGGAATTTGGCCACTTGAAGAAGAGCAGACACTTGCTTTACCCACACAGCACCCTGGGCTGGGGCCGCACCTCAGAAACATGTGCCTGGTTACCTGGCAAGCTTGAGGCAGCACCTGAATTTAACACGGGGGCTCAGCCTCGGCCAGATCTCCGTGCCCAGGTAGCGCAGAGCAAAGCTTCTTGCCTTTAAACAAGCGTATCACTGGGGACCCCAGTGTGGACTAAAGATCACCAAATTTGGGGGCAACCCTAGGAAGAATGTCAAGAAAAATGTTAAAAGACTGAAACAGGCAAAAAAAAAAATGGTACTGGGTATCTTGTCTACCACATCTTTCCTGACCTTTGAGCTATTTTGCTACTAATACTTAGCAGCTGTAGAAAATAGGTAGTGCTGGCCAGACACAGTGGCTCATGCCTGTAATCCCAGCACTTTGGGAGGCCGAGGTGGGCAGATCACCTGAGGCTGGGAGTTCAAGACCACCCTGACCAACATGGAGAAACCTCGTCTGTACCAAAAATACAAAATAATTAGCTGGGCATGGTGGCACATGCCTGTAATCCCAGCTACTTGGGAGGCTGAGGCAGGAGAATCACCTGAAACTGGGAGGCAGAGGTTGTGGTGAGCAGAGATCACGCCATTGCACTCCAGCCTGGGCAACAAAGAGTGAGACAAGAAAGGAAGGGGGGAAGGGAGGAAGGGATGAAGGGAGGAAGGAAGGAAGGAAAAAAAGGAAGCAGGGAGGGAGGGAAAAAGGAAGGAAGGAAGGAAAGAAGGAAAAAAGGAAGGAAAGAAGGAAGGAAGGAGGGAGGGAGAGAGGGAAGAAAGGAAGGAAGGAAAGAAGGAAGGAAGGAAAAGGAAGGAAGGAGGGAGGGAGAGAGGGAAGAAAGGAAGGAAGGAAAGAAGGAAGGAGCGAGGGAGGGAAGGGAGAGAGAGAATAGTGTTAGGAGTTTAATTGCGTCAAAGTCCTAAGACCCAGTACTTCAGAAAATGACCTTATTTGAAAATAGGGTTATTGCAGGTATATTTAGTTAAGAGGAGGGCATTGCAGGTATAATTAGTTAAGAGACCCAGTCTTGCTCTGTCACCCAGGCTGGAGTGGAGTATAGTGGACCCTTAATTCAAAATGACTGGTGTCCTTAGAAGAAGAGAAGGCTGGGTGCGGTGGCTCATGCCTGTAATCACAGTACTTTGGGAGGCTGAGGCAGGCAGATCACTTGAGGTCAGGAGTTAGAGATTAGCCTGGTCAATATGGTGACACCCCGTCTCTACCAAAAATACAAAAGTTAGCCAGGTGTGGTGGCAAGTGCCTGTAGTCCGAGTTACTTAAGAGGCTGAGATAGGAGAATTGCTTGAACCCAGGAGGTGGAGGTTGCGGTGAGCCAGGATCATGCCACTGCATTCCAGCCTGGGTGACAGAGTGAGACTCCATCTAAAAAAAAAAAGAAAGAAAGAAAAGAAAAGAAGAAGAGACACAGAGATACAGAGGCATGAGAGGAGAGCACCCTGTGACAATGGAGGCAGAGGTGAAAGTGCCACAGCTGCACACCAAGGAATGCCAGGATTTACCAGCAACCACCAGAGCCAGAAGAAACAAGGAAGGACCCTCCCCTGTAGATCGCAGAGGGAACACGACCCTGCTGACACCTTGATTTCATTTCCAGCATCCAGAACCAGGAGATAATTCGTTTCTGTTGTTTAAGCCCCCCAGTTTGTGGTACTGCAGCCCTAGGAAACTGATACAGGTAGTAACATGGATGATTCTTACCCACTGAAATGCAAACGAATTTTGTCTGGTGGAACACAGTTGACTGTTGACCTGTGGATATTGACCAGGTTTGCATCTATTTGTAAGTTGATTTCAGCACTCCTGATGGTCGATGTAGCATATGGTTTTGAATTCTCCTTTGAGCCAGTAGTGATGTCTTCCTGTTTCCTCATTCATTAATGAGTTAAGTAAAATCTTTCACATTGTTTATTTTTCTGTTTGAGACTCATGATTTTACATTTATTTTTAAATTGTCCTTAAACAAATGAAAGGGCTCCTCAAAACATCATCAAGATTTAGCTTTCTTCTCTTCCTTATCACAGAAACACAGAGTTAGACTTCATTCTACTTAGAAGATCAAAGCAATGTAACAATGATTATACCCAACGTAGAGGAGGAACACTCACTCCCGCCACAGGGAGAAATCGGCCTGATGGGTAGAGTTACCCAAAAGCCTAACAGGGACGCCTCTGGTTTATTTTATTTTATTTTATCTTTTGTTTGTTTGTTTGTGAGATAGTCTTGCTCTGTCACCCAGGCTAGAGTGCAGTGGTGCAATCACAGCTCACTGCAGCCAGCCTCAATCTACTGGACTCAAGCCATCCTCCTGCCTCAACCTCCATTGTGGCTGGGACTGCAGGCATGCCCCACCACACCTGGCTAATTTTTTAATTTTTATTTTTAGTAGAGACATGATCTCACTATGTTGCCCAGGCTGGTCTTGAACTCATGAGCTCAAGTGATCCTCTCGCCTCGGTTTCCCAATGTGCTGGGATTACAGGCTGTTTTATTTAGTTTTGATTCAAAAGAACAAAACTGTAAAGTACAGCTTCATTCATTGTTATTGGTCTAAATTTAAATTTTTTTTTTTCATCCAAAACTTTATTGAGTCTCCACAAGGCCAGCCCAGAGAGACTTTCAGGTCCAGGCCAGTTACTATCCCCAAGGAACTCAGAATGGAGTGCTGAATGCAACGTCTGTCACAGAGTGAGTATTCAGTGCTTATCAGAGATTATTTTCTTAAAAATGGGATATACCCGCCAGCTCACAGAAGACTAGTTCATCAGGTTTTAACTGTAGTATTATACAAAAATGTTCCCACGTAGCAAAGTGTTTTATGAATCTGTCTATAGGTAGAAATTCTATACATTATAAACAAATAGTAATACAACTTATGCAATAGAACACCTTACTAGAATAAAAAAATGAATTTTAAATGTTCTGCAAAATTAGTAATTTGTTATTGTTTTTAGTCTTTGGTTTTTAAAAAACAAGGCAGGCAGTAATTATACATTTGAAAAAGACTACTTCTACTGGAAATGAAGGAATGACAGTAGTCCTAGGCAGCGTTACATCTGCCGCAGTTTTTTCTTGATTCCCCTTTACCATCCTTCCTCTTCTTCCTGGGATACTCATAAGGCTCAGCTTGTCTCTCAGAGGAGCCCATTGCTGCTAAAGTCTTTCTGTTATCCCTTTTTAAACATCAGCTTTCAACTAGTTGTCATAAAATAAACATGTAAATTCATGCTAATTGAGATGACTAAAGACATGCATTGAGTTATCACTTTGGGAGCATATTTACGTTTTAATGAGAATGACTCAATCCATTAAGCACCTAGGAAGTATCTTCATGTCCAGGCCCTGTGTTCCTTCTGCAGACTTTTTTTTTTTTTTGAGACGGAGTTTCACTCATGTTACCCAGGCTGGAGTGCAATGGCGCGATCTCGGCTCACCGCAACCTCCGCCTCCTGGGTTCAGGCAATTCTCCTGCCTCAGCCTCCTGAGTAGCTGGGATTACAGGCACGCACCACCATGCCCAGCTAATGTTTTGTATTTTTAGTAGAGATGGGGTTTCACCATGTTGAGCAGGATGGTCTCGATCTCTTGACCTCGTGATCCACCCGCCTCGGCCTCCCAAAGTGCTGCGATTACAGGCTTCAGCCACCGCGCCCGGCTCCTTCTGCAGACTTTGTCAGAGGGAAGAGCTAAGGGTGAAGGCTGCTGTTCAGATTCTTTTGTCCCACAGGGTACTCCCTCGGTGTAGTACTCTCCCCATTTTCCTAAGGATGTGGCTTCCTGGGAGCTGTAAGGATTGTTGTCTCTCTTCTGGATCTAGCCACCCTGCAGATCTACCAGTTTCCAGGGGCTGGTACTGGGAGTTGTGTGCAGAGTCCTCTGACGTGAACCATCTGCAGGTCTCTCAGCTGTGAATATCAGCACAGTATTTGCAGTGTCTCCCCAGGCCCTGCAGGAGCAATCCACTTCCTTCAGAGGGTTTGTGGGTCCTCTCAGCCTTCCTCGTTTATTCCCGCAGTAGTTCTGGAGCAAGCATTCACGACGTGAGTCTCCACACACTGCTCTGTCCCTCCACATGGGAGCTGCAATCTAATCCTGCTTCCCATCCGTCATGATCCCTCATCTCTCTTGCTGTAGACTCTAGAGTCCTACTCTCAGTATGGGGGAACATAAAATGAGGCATCCACAGAGCTTCTCTTCTGAGCTGCAGGCTCTTCCAGCCTAATACCTGCTTGACACTTCCAACCTAAACAAAGCTCTCTCCTTCCCCGTGCACATACAACCAGTTCCTCCTCCCGTGTTCCCTATCTCAGTAGATAAAATTCACTGTCCACTCAGGCCTCAAACTGAAAACCAAGGTGATGGTTATGATTCTTCCCTTGACTTACCCTCCCTGTCTAATGCATCAGTAAGACTGTCTGCTCTGCCTCCAAAATATCTCCCAAACCCAGACACCTCTCTCCATCTCCCAGACTAAGCCACCATCATCTCCCATTAGGACTGGAAACATTCTCCCAACTGGTCTCTGATTCCCAGCTTGTCCTTTTATAATCTGTTCTCTACACAGCAGCCAGAGAAGCCTCTCAAAAATATAAATTAAATCGTGGCACTCTCCTCTCATGACTTTGCATTGCACAGTGGACATAAAATCTGAACTTCTTGTCTTAGCCTCAAGGTGGCTATACAATTTGCCCGCCCCCCACCTCCCTACTTTCCTTTCTCATCTTCCCTGCCCTTGCTGACTCTGCTCCAGCCACCTGTTTTCCTTTCTACTCTCGGAATCAACCAAACTTGTCCTGCCTCAGGGACATTTGCACTTGCTATTTCTTTTGCCTAGGCTTGCCAAAGGTTCTGGCTTCTTTGTATCATTTAAATGTCAGCCAAAGATCACCTTCTCCAAGAGGCTTCTCCTGATGTAAAGTCCCCTCCCCATCATGCCCTACCACAGTTCCCTTTTTATTGACTTTGTCACACTGGGCACCCTCTAGACCCCCTTGCTGGCTTATCCATCTCCCCGTCATGCCCCACCCTCCAATAAACATCCTCAGGAATGCAGTCTTCATGCAAGTGAGGATCTGGCCTGTCTTGTTCATTGCCACACTTAATTTATATTAAGCACATAGAACATGCTTAATTAATATTTCTCGAATTAATGAAGACCCAAGATAGAAGGTTTGGGGGAGAAGTCCTTCTCAGCACCTTTCAAATTATACCTATCACTGCAACCAGTTCCCTCAGTGGGCAAGGTCAGTCAGTCCCATGTAAAAGAGAGATATAAATGATAGCTTCCAAGTACAGGTAGTTTTAGAAACTACAAGGAAAGAAAATACACTAGACATAGTTCCAAGTAAAAGACAGGAAAGCCTGCAGGAAGTTCAGTATGAAAGGAATATTAGAGTCACCATTCTGGATAGAAAAGTAAAGGGAAAAAAATCACCAGGCCCTCCCTCCATTTGAGAGAAATATCAAGAATATCCAAGTACTTCTTTTTTTTTTTTTTCTTTGTCAAGGAGTTTCACTCTTGTCCAGGCTGGAATGCAGTGGCATGAACTCGGCTCACTGCAGCCTCCACCTCCCAGGTTCAAGCGATTCTCCTGCCTCAGCCTCCGGAGTTGCTGGGATTACAGGCATGCACCACCACATTTGGCTAATTTTTTTGTATTTTTGGTAGAGACAGGATTTCTCCATGTTGGTCAGGCAGGTCTCAAACTCCTGACCTCAGGTAATCCACCCAACTCGGCCTCTCAAAGTGCTGGGATTACAGGCATGAGCCACTGCACCCAGCCCCAAGTACTTCTTTAGATACTTCAAAAGTAGGAGTTTGAAACAGAATTGTCAGAACATTTTGAGCTTATGTTAAAATTACTTATTAAAAGATCTGAAAACAGGGTTATGCAGATTATCAGACCCAATCTTTCCCAATGCAAAGACCAGTCATGACTACTCATTTGACTAAAGAGGTTTTGTTTTTGGTTGTTGTTTTATTTATTCATTTATTTAGTATTTATTTGTTTGTTTGTTTGTTTTACTTTAGGTTCTGGGGTACACGTGCAGGTCACGCAGTGTTGTTGCATAAGTGCATACTATATCTGGCATTTCTCCCCATGTTATCCCTCCCCACTTTCCCCACCCTCTGCTGTCCCTCCCCTAACCCCCCCAACTGCCCCCAGTGTGTGATGCTCCTCTCCCTGAGTCCACATGTTCTCATTGTTCAACACCCGCCTATGAGTAAGAACATGCAGTGTTTGGTTTCCTGTTCTTGGGTCAGTTTGCTGAGAATGATGGTTTCTAGATTCATCCAGGTCCCCACAAAGGACCCGAACTCATCGTTTTTTTATGACTGCGTAGTATTTCATCGTGTATATATGCCACATTTTCTTTGTCCAGTCTATCATTGATGGGCATTTGGGTTGGTTCCAGGTCTTTGCTATTGTACACAGGGCTGCAATGAATATACGTGTGCATCTGTCTTTAAAGTAGAATGATTTACAGTTCTTTGGGCATATACCCAGTAATGGAATTGCTGGGTCAAATGGAATTTCTATTTCTAGATCCTTGAGAAATTGCCACACTGTCTTCCACAATGGTTGAACTAATTTACTCCCACCACCTGTATAAGAGTGTTCCTATTTCTCCACATCCTCTCCAGCATCTGTTGTCTCCATATTTTTTAATGATTGCCATTCTAACTGGCATGAGATTGTATCTCAATGTGATTTTGATTTGCATTTCTCTAATGACCAGTGATGATGAGCATTTTTTCATATGTTTGTTAGCCTCATATATGTCTTCTTTTGAAAAGTGTCTGTTCACATCCTTCTCCCACTTTTGAATGGGGTTGTTTAGTTTTTTTTTGTATATCTGCTTTAGTTCTTTGTAGATTCTGGATATTAGCCCTTTGTCAGATGGGTAGACTGCAAACATTTTTTTCCCATTCTGTTGGTTGCCAGTTCGTTCTAATGATGGTTTCTTTTGCTGTAAGGAAGTTCTGAATTTTAATTAGATCCCATTTGTCTATCTTGGCTTTCGTTGCAATTGCTTTTAGTGTTTTAGTCATGAAGTCCTTTTCTATGCCTATGTCTGGATGGTTTTGCCTATGTTTTCTTCTGGTTTTTATGGTGTTAGGGTTTATGTTTAAATCTTTATCTGGAGTTAATTTTAGTGTAAAGTGACAGGAAGGGGTTCAGTTTCTGCTTTCTGCACATTGCTAGCCAGTTTTCCCAACACCATTTATTAAACGTGGAGTCCTTTCCCCGTTGCTTGTTTTTGTCAGGTTTGTCAAAGATCAGATGGTTGTGGATGTGTTGTGTTGCTTCTGAGGCCTCTGTTCTGTTCCATTGGTCTATGTCTCTGTTTTGCTACCAGTATCATGCTGTTTTGATTACTGTAGCCTTTTAGTATAGTTTGAAGTCCAATAGTGTGATGCCTCCAGCTTTGTTCTTTTCGCTTAGGATTGACTTGGCTATGTGGGCTCTCTTGTGATTCCATATGAAGTTTAAAGTGTTTTTTTCCAGTTCTGTGAAGAAGGTCATTGGTAGCTTGATGGGGATGGTGTGGAATCTATAAATTACTTTGGGCAGTATGGCCATTTTCACAATATTGATTCTTCCTAACCATGAGCATGGATTATTTTTCCATCTGTTTGTGTCCTCTCTTATTTCGTTGAGCAGTGGTTTATAGTTCTCCTTGAAGAGGTCCTTTGCATCCTTTGTTAGTTGTATTCCTAGATATTTTATTCTCTTTGTAGCAATTGTGAATGGGAGTTTGCTCTTGATTTGGCTCTCTGTCTGTTATTGGTATATAGGAATGCTTGTGATTTCTGCACATTGATTTTGTGTCCTGAGACTTTGCTGAAGTTGCTTATCAGTTTGAGAAGATTTGGGGCTGAGACGATGGGGTCTTCTAAATATGCAATCATGTCATCTGCAAATAGAGGCAGTTTGACTTCCTCCTGTCCTAATTGAATACCCTGTATTTCTTTTTCTTGCCTGATTGCTCTGGCTAGAACTTCGAATAGTATATTGAATAGGAGTGGTGAGAGAGGGCATCCTTGTCTAGTGCCTGATTTCAAAGGGAATGCTTCCAGCTTTTGCCCGTTCAGTATGATATTGGCAGTAGGTTTGTCATAAATAGCTTTTATCATTTTATGATATGTTCCATCAATACATAGTTTATTGAGAGTTTTTAGCATGAAGCGCTGTTGAATTTTGTCGAAGGCCTTCTCTGCATCTATTGAGATAATCATGTGGTTTTTGTCTTTGGTTCCATTTATGTGATGGATTACGTTTATGGACTTGCGTATGTTGACTAAAGAGTTATATTAGGCTGCTAAGACTGGGGGCAGGCAGCTTAACAATTGAAATTCATCCCGAGGGAGCAAGGGAAAATGTGTTCCTTCAAGAGTAAAGGAGAATTGAAGATGAAGATGCAAAATAATCCTTTAAATGCATCAAAGACACCTAATAGCTGAGATGTGCATCAATGCCATTTGATCATCACAATGTAAAAATTTGCTCAGGGTAATATAAAGGAGAGTAGATTCCGATCTTAAGAGAGAGTGGAACAGTCCTATATCCAAATAGGTAGGTAGAAGTAAACAACTCCAACAATGATCACCATGACAAAGGACAAGACAAAGGTCATTTGTCCAGAGAAGACTCTGGCAACCACCTTATTATTCCCTTCTGCATGATGCTGTACATGAAAACAGTTGAGACCCTTGAACACTTTTGAAAGGGCCCACTGGGGTCAAACATGGTGGCTCACTTCCTGTAATTCCAGCAGTTTGGGAGGCCAAGGCAGATGGATCATCTAAGGTCAGGAACTCAGGACTAGCCTGGTCAATGTGGGGAAACTCCGTCTCTACTAAAAATACAAAAGAAAAAAAAAATTAACCAGGCATCATGGCACACACCTGTAGTCCTAGCTACTCGGGAGGCTGAGATCACTTGAACCCGGAAGGTGGAGGTTGCAGTGAGCTGAGATGGTACCACTACTCTCCAGCCTGGGCAACAGGGCAAGACTCCCTGTCAAAAAACAAAAAGAAAAGAAAAGAAAAAGAAAGAAAGGGCCCTTTGGGCCAGTCACACTAAGGCTTCTGTGATCCGCTGGAATAAATAGACTTGTTAACAACCCCAAGCCAGCTATGAATGTCACTTAAACTTTAAAGGATATGAAACAAGATTCTCCACCAAAGGCTATTAAAAGTTATAGACACAGAAGTGGTTCTGAGTCAGGATACAGAGTCTGGCTATGGCTAAGGGCATCTCTGGGCTCAGAGTTGGTAGGCACCATGGAACAAGTAGGGACTTTGAGGCCAGTTCTGGGCCAAATTCTAGTTATGCTACTTACTAACTGCATGGCTTTGGCAAGTTCCTTAGGATCACTATACCTCCAATTGCTCCTCTCTGGTGACAGTCATGCTGACATATGGGTAGACTGAGGAGTCACGGAAGTCATGGGTATGTATTTTTGTAAGTATGATAAGATCTAGTACATGGCAGGGGTTTAGTAAACTGTAGTTTGCTTCTCCCTTCCTGGGGATCAGAGCTGGACTCATCTTTAAAGCGTCTGAAAGAAGCCAATGACAGAATGTTTTCTGCCTCCCCGCATGCCAAACTCAGAGATAAACCATAAAATGATTTCAGAGGGCCATGGAAGCGGAAGAAACGAATCAGATCATGTCTAAAGAAAACAGGTGACTTGGGGGGCTGAAGTATGAGAATCATTTTAACCTGAGAGGCAGAGGTTGCAGTGAGCTGAGATCACGCCACTGCACTCCAACTTGGGCAACAGAGCAAGACTCTGTCTCAGAAAAATAAAATAAAACAAAATAAATAACAGTAAAGAAGATAGGATAAGTGACTTGTGCCTACACCTACTCTGTTCTCAGTCTCTGTTGCGAGTCTCATTCTCTGACCTCCACATACTGCTCGCTTTCTAGAATCCAGCTGAAGAATTAATGTTTCTGGAGAGCCCCATGGCTTTAAAACACTTGTCCAAGTTAGCAACATCCTTCAAAATGTAAATACATTTAAAGTTTGATGCATTTGACCCAGCAATTTCTTTCCTAGGAATATATAGAAATAATCACGGAAGTATATAAAAATATTGTAGCACAACACTGTTTGCTGCAGCATTGTTTCCAGTGGTAAAAAATTGGAGACAAGCTCAAATAGCTACCACCATGAAATTGTTTAAATAATTTATGTGGCACCCATGCAATTAGGGGCCTATGGAGCCATGGAAATAATGGGGTAGCTCACTATGCACTGACCTGGAAAGACATCGCGAAGTATGAAATGAAAGAAGAAAAAAATGGAATGATCTCTTTTTTGTAAAACATAAATAATAACCATATTACATGTTATTAGAGAGAAAAAATCTGCATATAACCAAGCTAGTCCTAGTCATTTTATTTATTTGTTTGTTTGTTTATTTGAGACAAAGTGTTGCTTTGTCACCCAGGCTGGAGTGCAGTGGTGTGATCTCAGCTCACTGAAACCTTTGCCTCCCAGGTTTAAGCAGTTGTCATTCCTCAGCTATAGAAGTAGCTGGGACTACAGGCACAAGCTGCCACACCTAGCTAATTTTCGTATTTTTAGTGGAAATGGGGTTTTACCATGTTGCCCAGGCTGGTCTTGAACTCCTGGTCTCAAGTGATACAACTGCCTTGGCCTCCCAAAGTGCTGGGATTACAGTTATGAGCCACTATACCTGGCCCCTTGGTCATTATTTTTAGAGATTTTCCTTTTCATTTCATATTCCTTTTATACTTTGTTGTTTTTTTTTTTCGAGTACATAGTAATTTTTTAAAAATTGAGACAGGGTTATTCTGTTGTCCAAGCTAGAGTGCAGTGGCTCACTGCAGCCTCAACCTCCTGGGCTCAAATGATCCCCCCACCTCAGCCTCCCAAGTAGCTAGGACTACAGGCATGTGCTACCATGCCTGGCTAATTTTTAAAATGGTTTTGTAGAGGGATGTTCCTATGTTGCCTAGGCTGGTCTCAAACTCCTGGCCTCAAGTGGTCCTTCTGTTTTGGCCTCCCAAAATGCTGGTATTATAGGTGTGAACCAGTACACCTGGCACACATATTCATTTTACATCACAAAAAATAAAGACATGTATATTTATGCTGGTTTATACTTTGTCTCATTTGGCCCTGTGGTGACCCTGGGAGGTATATAAAACAGGAGAAGAAACTGAGGCTCAAAGGAGGCCAAATGGCTTGCCCAAGGTCACCCTACTGTCAAAGACCACCTCAGTAATACAGTCCAATCCATCTGACCCACAGTTAGTGCTGCGGAACACTAAGTCCCTGAATTAAGCTTTCAACAGTGGCATTAGCCCACCCTTATTCAAAGTCATGATGCATCTTTACCTGAAAAACTGTGTGAGTTCTGTGGTTAGACCTCAAGAAAGATGTAAAAGGCTTGGAAAAGGTTCAGGGAGAAGAAACCAAAACAGTCTAAATGGGTGGTGCGATTCCTATACATAGGACAGAGAGAGAGGGCTTGGATTTTAAAGCTGAGAGTATTTAAAACTAAAGTTTACTCTTTAACCTCAAAACCGTAGAAGATGCATGGAACAGAAATTTGTTCTTTAAGTTCCAGGACTCAAAAATGAGAAGACATGATTTGAAGTTTCAAACTACTAGCTTTGGGTTCAATATAAGGTATTATCAGTAGAAAGCATTAGACCAAAGCTGACACAAGGTGAAAATATAAATAACTGACATTTATATAATTTCATAAATAATAGGTCGGTAACTGTGTAATCTGGGAGGCCAGGGCCAGGCTTGACCTGACACAAAACACCCCTCAGAGTCACTGCAGGGACAGAATTTCAGGCCGTGGGCCGCCAGCCTGACTCAATACTACATTTATAATTATCTTTTTCTTCCTTTTCCATTTCTTGAGAGCAGTAAAACTTCTAATATTTTAAATCACGTCCTTTGGATTAGATTTCTTTTTTCAAAGTAGATCATTTTCAGCTATTTGAATTTGCTTTTGTATTTTTGCTGAAGACAGCACCTTATTGAGCCCATCATCATCAGACGCTATTGGACCCAGACCCTCTCCTATTTGGCATTCAGCAAATCCTGTGACCTTCAGTTATTCTTCTATTGGATATTTTTGTTTATTATATGTATTGTATTTTCAAAAATTACTCTCAATATTGAATGTATTAGAGTTAAAAATATTATTATCCTAAAGATTCAGGCTACTCTCCAGTTTATACCCAGCTTTTGTTCATTTAAACATAATCTAGTCTTTGTCAAATCTACATCTATCCAATTCTGTGTCTGAAATTTTTATCTACTAAATCATTATATAATTTAATAATAAGTTATAATAGAATATAATTATATTCATATAATAAGTGATATTAGTAAACTACCTTGAGATACAGAGATAAAATTGGTGAGGTCATGAAGAAGGCACAAGCATGTCACTAATCTCTCCCGACCCTTCAGAATGTTCTTTCTGTCTTCTTCAATATATAGAAATGAAGCAAAATACTGTGCACTTAAAGACTTGTTTTCTTTTTCACTCTGATTCTATCCAAATTCTCCATAGGTAGCTTTGACAAAAGCATCAACTACTTGTACGGAGCAGTTTTATTGCCCTACACATGCCCGACGCTCCACCTGTTCATCCCTCTCCCCCAACCCCTGGCAACCACTGATCTTTTCCCTGTCCTATAGTTGTGCCTTTTCCTGAATGCCGTAGAGTTGGACTCACACAGCCTGTAGCCTCTTCAGATGGGCTCCTTTCACTTAGTAATATCCAAGGCTTCTCAGTGTCTTTTTATGGCTTGATAGCTCATTCCCTTTTTTTCCTGTTCTTTTTTTAAATTAACTTTCCTCCTTTTATTTTTAGTTGACACATGTATTTGTACATATTTATGGGATACGAAGTGATACTCCAATACATGTATACAATGTGTAATGATCCAGGAAATTCACATATCCATCACCTCAAATATGTATTATTTCTTTGTGTTGGGAACATACAAAACCTTCTCCGCTAGCTTTTTGAAAATATACAATAAATTACTGTTAGCTATATTCATCCTACAGTGCAATAGAATGCTAGAACTTACTTCTCCTATCTAGCTGTAATTTTGTATTCATTAACCAACTGTCCCTATCCTCTCCTCCCCATTACCTCTTGCAGCCTCTAGTAACTACAATTCTACTCTCTACTTCCATGAGCTCAACTTGTTTAACTCCCACATATAAGTGAGAACACGCATTATTTACATGACTGTGCCTGACTTACTTCACTTAACATAATGTCCTTTAGGTTTATACATGTTGCCTCGAATGACAGGATTTTATTCATGTTTATGGCTAAATAGTATTCCATTGTGTATATATACCACATTCTCCCTACTTATTCATCTGCTGATGGACACTTAAGTCTATTCTGTGTCCTGGCTATTGTGAATAGTTCTACAATAAACATGGGGTATAGATATCTCTTTGGTATACAGATTTCCTTTCCTTTGGATAAATTCCCAGGAGTGGGTTACTGAATCATATGGTAGTTCTATTTCTGATTTTTAGAGAAATCTCCATACTGTTTTCCATAATGGCTGTACTGATTTACATTCCCATCAGCAGTGTATAAAAGTTCCCTTTTCTCTGCATCCTCACCAGCATTTGTCATTTTTTTTCTCTTTTTGATAGTAGCCATTCTAACTGGGGTGAAATGATATCTCATTGTGATTTTGGTTCATATTTCCTAATGATTAGCGATGTTGAGCATGTTTTTCACACACTAGTTGGCCATTTGTAAGTCTTTTGCAAAATGTCTATTGAGACCCTTCGCCCACTTTTTAACTTCAATTATTTCTTTTTTTTTTTTTTTTGCTGTTGAGTTGTTTGACTTCCTTGTATATTCTGGATATTTGTCCCTTGTGAGGTTAATAGTTTGCAAATATTTTCTCCCACTATACAGGTTTGTTTCTTCTATCAGTTGTTTCCTATGCCTGTACAGAAGCTTTTTAGCTTGATGTAATCCCATTTGTCTATTGCCTGTGCTTACGAAGCATCACCCATAAAATCTCTGCCTAGACCAATGTCCTGAAGCATTTCCCCCATGTTTTCTTTTAGTCATTTTATAGTTTTTGTACCTTACATTTATGTCTTTAATCCACTTTGAGTTGATTTTTTTATATGATGACAGATAGGGGTCTCATTTCATTCTTCTGCATATAAATAGTTTTCCCAGCACCATTTATTGAAGAGGATATTCTTTCCCCAAGTGTATGTTCTTGGCTCCTTTGTCAAAAATCTGTGAGCTGTAAATATATGCATTTATTTCTAGATTCTCTATTCTGTTCTACTGGTCTATCTGCCTGTTTTCATGCCAACACCTGCTGTTTAGGTTACTATAGCTTTGTAGTACATCACAAGCAGTGTGATGCCTCCAGTTTTCTTTTTCTCAGATTGCTTTGGCTATTTGGGACCTTTTGTAGTTCCATATAAATTTTATAATTTTTTTCTATTTCTGTGAAAAATGTCATTGGTATTAATATGTTGATGGGGATTACATTAAATCTGTAGATTGTTTTGGGTAGCAGGGTCATTTTAACAATATTTATTTTAATCCACAAGCATGAAATATCTTTTAATTTTTTTGTTCCCTCTTTGATTTCTTTCATCAGTATTTTGTAGTTTTCATCATCGAGAAGATCTTTTACCTCCTTAGTAGCTATTTCTTTTTAGCATTGAATAATATTCCATTGCCTGGCTGTACTACAGTTTTTTTATTCATTCACCCACTGAAGCACATCTTGATTGCTTCCAAGTTTTGGCAAGTATGAATAAAGTTGCTGTAAATATCCATGCACAAGTCTTTATGTGGACATAAGTTTTCAGCTCCTTTGGGTAACACCTAGGAGCACAACTGGTGGACTGCATGATCAAAAACATTTAGTTTTCTAAGAAATTGTCAAGCTGTCTTCCAAAATAACTGAACCATATTGCATTCTCACCAGCAATCAATGAGAGTTCCTGTTATTCCACATCCTTACCAGTATTTGATGTTGTCAGTGTTCTAGATTTTGACCATTCTAGTAAGTGTGTAATGATATCTAATTGTTATTTTAATTTTCAATTTCTTAATGACATGATGTTGAGCATTTTTTCATGTGTTTATTTATCATCTGTTTATATTCTTTGGTGAGGTGTCTGTTCAGATCTTTTGCCCATTTTTAAGTTGGGTTGTTTGTTTACTTATTATTGAGTTTTAAGGGTCCTTTGTATATATTGGATACCAATCCCTTATCAAAAATATACAAATATTTTCTCCCAGTATATGATGTGTCTTTTAATTATCTTGACAATGTCTTTCATAGAACAGAAGTTAATCCCAATTAACTTCAGATTATCAATTATTTCTTTCTTGGACCATGCCTTTGGTTTTTGTATCTAAAAAATCATCATCATTCCCAAGGTTATCTAGAGTTATTCCTATGTTATCTTCTAGGAGTTTTATACTTTTGTGTTTATATTTAGGTCTATGATTCCTGTTGAGTTAATTTTTAGTGCCAGAAATTCAAGAGGGACAGGCAGAAAGATGAACAGGTAAAGCACAGAGGACTTTTAGGGTATGAAACTATTCTGTAGGATACAAGAATTACACTTTTGTCAAAACCCATAGAATTGTACAACACAAAGTGCAAAACTTTATATAAACTATGACTTTAATTAATAATAATCTGTTAATATTGGTTCATTAATTTTAACAAATGTACCACACTAATGTGAGATGTTAATAACAGGGGAAACTAGGGCATGGTGGGGCTTCATGGGATCTGTCCGTACTATCTACTCAATTTTTTCTTGAATCTAAAACTGTCCTAAAATATAAAGTTTATTAATTTAAAAAAAACACATACATTTTAAGTGTCTTTCCAGCATGAGGCCGCTGCTGCCAATGCTCTGAGCCCCTCCTCCAAGAGTGATGGTGAAGAATTAATGTTTTTTCTTCTAACTCTCGATGGCCTGTCCTGTGAGCAGGGAAACAGGAGCATCTCTTTTCAGGGGTAATAGGCAACTGCCTTACCTTTGGCGAACTAGTCCTTCCCCCATCCCATGTGGTCTTGGTAGGATGGCCAGTCACAGTCTCTCTTCTCATCCAAAGGATGAGCATATAACCCAGAAAGGCCAACCACTCGCCCTTCCAGAAACAAGGAAACACACAGGTGACAATGATAAGAATGAGTCACTCTAATGAAAGAGCCACAAAGAGAATGTTCTTTCATTCCTGCTGCCTACTTCTTCCCATGATCTGATGATCCCACTCTATATGCACAGGTTTTCAACATCTTTGCAAAAATTCCTTTTTTCTTGAATTAGCCAGAGACAGTGGGTATCTAACAACCAGAACTCCACTGAGACGTGTGGGGGAAAAACAATACTAAAACCCCAGTCTTATTGCTATGGTTTGAATATCCCTTCGAAAACTCATGTTGAAATTTAATTGTTAAATTTAATTTAAATTGTGATTGCAGTGGTATTAGGAGGTAGAACCATCAAGAGGTGATTAGGCCCTGCGGGATCTGCTCTCAGGAGTGGAGTAATGTCATTATGATGAGAGTGGTTAGTGATCATGAAAGTGGCTTTGCTAGAAAAGCAAGTTTGGCCCCGTCTTGTTCACTCTTGAGCTCTCTGCCCTTCTGCCTCCTACCCTACCAATGTGGAGAAAGGGTAGGAGAAAAAGCTTTGAAAAGAAAGAAACAGCTCCTCCACACACACGCCCTCATGAAAATGGGGCCTTGAGACTAAGATGAGCACAGTTAGAGAAAATAAAAGCAAACTACCTTTTCCTTTTCTGCATATTTGAGAGATTCTATGTACATCTCTACTCAGTAGTTATTATTATGGTCCTTGTTGTATATGGGAAGTCTGGACATGCAAAAAAAGATTACAGTACAATCTAAATACAGTAACTGAGCTATATGCAATATACATAGAGTCCATAGAAAAGGCAGAAATTAGCTGCATATATTAGTTTTAATATTGTTGTTTACAATATTAAACAACAATATTAATACTAATTAATATTAATATTAATTAATATTGTAAACAACAATATTACCACAAACTTAGCAGCTTAAACCAATATAGTTTTACTTATCCACAGTTTTACTTTTCATGGTTTCAGTCAACTGTGGTTCAAAAATGTTAAATGAAAAATTTCAGAAATCAACAATTCATAAGTTTTAAATTATGCACCATTCTGAATAGCATAATGAAATCTTGCACCATGCCACTTCATCCTGCCCAGGACATGAATCATTCCTTTATCCAGTGTACCCGTGCTGTATACACTTCCCAACTGCTAGACACTTAGTAGCTGTCTTGGTTATCAGGTCAAAAAAGCATAGTATATATGGGGTTCAGTGTCATCCACAGTTGCAGGTATCTGCAGGGGATCATGGAATGTACTACCCATGGATAAGGGAGGATTCGGGTGCACATTTATCATCTCCAGTTTCTATGGGTCAGGAGCCCAGCATAACTTAGCTAGGTCCTCTGAGAGGCTTCAATCGAGGTATTGGCCCAGGCTGGGTCCGTATCTGAAGGCTTAACTGTGGGAGAATTTGCTTCTAAGCTTACATGGTTGTTGGACGCATTTACTTCCTTGTTGGTGGTGGACTGACAGCCTCAGTTTCTTCCTGCTGGTGTCAGCTAATGGCCACCCCCAGTTCCCTGCCACATGGGCCTCTCCATCAGACTGCTTGCTCATCAAAGCCAGCAAGGGAGTGAGTTTCTCAGCAAGACAGACGTTAGAGTCTTACGTAATGTAACCATGGAAATGACATCTCCTTTGCGATATTTTATGAATGTGAAGCAAGTCACACATGCTGCTTACACTTAAGGGGAGGAGATGAAGGGCGAATGCCAGGAGACAGGATGATGAGGTGCCTCAGAGGCCGTCCACTATCCTAGGCAAGGTGGGTGGGGGGGGAGGACAGGCCAGATGGAGCTTCTCAGAGGGGACACAATCTGAGCTGGCTTTTGAAGAAGGTTAAGGGCCCTGGAATTGCTTGGCAGCCCCAGAACCTAGTCAGTGTTCAGCCTTATAGAAGGCAACAGCAAATGTTTGTGAATGACAATATCGACATTGGGAGAAAAGCCTGGTCACCCTGATGAGAAAGAAGATTGTATTTTACATGAGGCAAAAACAAGAAAAATAATTGTCAAATCTCATCTCAATAGCAATAAGTAACATTAAAGACCTTCTAGCAATATTAAAACAGGAGAGGCCACTGCATTAATGTCTCAGCAAGCCTCACCAGGCAAGTGTAATGAACATCAAGGGCACAGAAAGGACAGGAGATGATCTAATGCAGGAAGCTCCCCAAATACTCTATTTATACAAATGATAAATAGGTTTCAAGAAAGGAGAAACCAACTAATGTTGATGAGTAGGGAAATGAATAATATTAGAACTTTACACTGCAGTAGCATCTTTCATCTGGGATCCTAAAAAGCTTTAAGAGTAATTAAATTTGGGTGCTGCATCAAAGTAGACCCATTTTTAAAATAAAAATATGGATTTTATGCCCTTCAGCAGATGTAGCACAGAATACTCTCACAGATAATGAAACAAAACCTGGAGATTATTTTCTCTTGAAGAATGTTTTATTGTTTCCAAGGTTCTAAATTCGTAACTAGCTGAGTCTTTCAGAAATGCAGAGTGGAGCCATGTTTCTTTCTACATATTAGAAAAGAGGCAGCAGTTTCAGCCCAGTTGGAGTTGGGGGGGATTGGGGGTTAGAAGCAGTCCCCATGAAAAACCCAACTAAGGGACAGGAAGTAAACAGTGAGTTAGGAGGAAAATCAATCAAAGTAGAGATGAGATTTCAGCAAAGGTATGAAAAAGCAGTAGTTACAGATTTACCAAGGGACAAACCCAAGTAGATCTGTAACTACATCTTGAAACAGATTTTGGAAGAACTCAGGTGGAATAATGACTTACTGCAGCATAGCCGGTGGGCAGTGAATGTGGGTGGACACTCTCATAAATGCAGACACAATCAGAAAAATGTGCAGGAGTTAGGAAGTTTGTTGATAGCTCAAGTCTACTGGCAGTCAGCAAAGTTGACCGTTCTGTTTTCCAGCAAATGGTTTAACAGTATTCTGCAGAGATTCCAAACACATAAAATGGGTACAAAACCATATTGTCTGGGGAACAAGTGAGTTACTATTATATTTGTTATGTTTTTGTTTTTGTTTTGAGATGGAGTCTCGCTCTGTTGCCAGGCTGGAGTGCAGTAGCGCAATCTCGGCTCACTGTAACCTCTGTCTCCTGAGTTCAAGCTATTCTCCTGCCTTGGCCTCCTGAGTAGCTGAGGCTACAGTTGCATGCCACCACGCCCAGCTAATTTTTTTGTATTTTTAGTAGAGACAGGGTTTCAACATGTTGGCCAGGATGGTCTCGATCTCTTGACCTCGTGATCCACCCGCCTTGCCCTCCCAAAGTGCTGGGATTACAGGCATGAGCCACCACGCCTGGCAGCATTATGTTGAAGTGTGGGAACAGCTTGATTTGTTTGAAGATACTGGTCATCGAAGAGCATCAGTCAGTAGGTGGACAGTAGCAGGAAGCTCTCTGTGAAGTCGCCCTTCACATATGAAAAGGACATTATGACATTTAGAGAGCATCCATCTGTGTCAAACTCTTCTCGTTTTGAAGTATCATTGTTGGAGTGCCTCTGGGTCTCAAAGCTCTCTGTGTATTATATTGTTTCAACGTCAGAGACAAGTCCATGTTTAGTTACGTGGGAGCATGCCTCCATTACTGGTTGGTGGTCTCAGTATGCTCCCAGATCTTGCCATCTTGTCATTTTATGTAAAATGAAGCTCCTGTGACCATGTTGAACCCACTCACAACCTGGGTGTGTCTGTGGGAAGCCTGAAACCCACAGGGGCATTAACACCCCTGCTGGGAGACTTAGTGGTTCAGATAGGAAGTTTCATCCCCAAAATCAAGTCTCACATGCTCCCTTTCATGTTCCACTTTGCCTTCAAGACGTGTGAAACCATTTGCTGCTTTGGCAGCAGAACATGGAGACAGCTTTCCACCCCCAGTTTTTCACTGGGTAGCGCAAGGACCATCATGTAAGCCAGTGGTGCAGAAACATAAAGTTCCTTGGCCATCATTCTATTGACAACAGGGCCAGGCTGCATCTGGGGAAAGGCCCATGATGATGTGAGAATGAGTGGTCACGGTCTATAAAGAGGATACAAAAGAATCTGGGAAATAGACACCATTTATTCACTAGCTCCTACTGAAGAAATGAGTTTTAGGCCAGGTGCGATGGCTCACGCCTCTGATCCCAGCACTTTGGGAGGGCGAGACAGGTGGATCACGAGGTCAAAAGATCAGACCATCCTGGCCAACATGTTGAAACCCTGTGTCTACTAAGGGTGGTGGGTGCCTGTAATTTCAGCTACTCAGGAGGCTGAGGCAGGAGAATCACTTGAACCCAGGAGGCAGAGGTTGCAGCGAGCCAAGACCATGACATTGCACTCCAGCCTGGGTGACAGAGCAAGACTCAGTCTCATAAAAAAAAAAAAAGAAAAGAAAAAGAAAAGAAAAGAAAGAAATGAGTTTGGAGCCCTTGAACTAAAATAAGGTAAAGAAATATTCCTGAAGTCAGGTAGGCAGAGGATAAGGAATGCAGGAAGATGCTTGACTGAAGGTTCCACCAATGTCCTATGTTCAATTTATTAATATTGAGTTCTACCTGGGCATCTGATATTCAAAGACAGGGAACAAAGCTTCACAGCCTGTTATAGCTTTGGACTCAGCCCAGGTTCATGCCCATCTCCAAAGTGTTCAAGTCCTATTTGTCCTATAAGATGCACCTGCCATTGATACCCTCCCCAGGCTTCTCATCTAGGAGTCCTCCGCCCTCCCCTGAACTCCTCATCATTTCATACATACCTCCTTTGAGACCCTCATCCCTGTGTCCCTTCGATTTTAGCAGTTTAGGTACACGTCATATCCTCTTTTAAATTAGAATTAACTTCAGGGCCCTCCCATTGTGGCTCACATATACTAAGTGCTCAGTAAACACCTTGGAAAATGAGTGAATGGCCATTTAATACTTATTAAAATACACAGAGCTAACCTACCCTTTGGCCCTCCAGATCTCACTTGGGGAGCAGTGCCTTTGTGCTCAGGAGGGCTGCCATGTTCCTAATACTTTGGAATACACAGAATTCTGGTATGCCTTCTAGGGACCAGACATACCCAAACTTCAGCCTAATTTCAGTTTTTAAAAGCAGGATCAAGGGGGCCAGGTGTGGTGGCACACACCTGTGATTCCAGCATTTTGAGAGGCCTTGGAGGGCAGATCACCTGAGGTCAGGAGTTCAAGACCAGCCTGGCCAATATGGTGAAACCTCATCTCTACTAAAAATACAAAAATTAGTTGGGTTTGGTGGCGCATGCCTGTAATCCCAGGTACTCAGGAGGCTGAGGCACAAGAATGGCTTGAACCGGCTGAGGCACAAGAATGGCTTGGAACAATCTTGCATTATTCCAAGATTGTGCCACTGCACTCCAGTGTGGGTGACAGAGTAAGACTCTGTCTCAAAAAAAAAAAGAAAAAAGAGAGAGAGAAAAGAACAGGATTTAGGCTCAAACCTTCCTGAAGTAGTTGAGTCTGGGGTCACAGTCATTGGTATCATGCTTTATAATGACCTCAAGCCTCTTTTTAAAAGGCAAAAGTCGCAATTACTTTTGCACCAACCTAATACATGCACAGTTTCATAAGCTCTATGAGGGCAGGACTCGTGCCTACTTTGTTAATGTTATTGTTACACACACTACCTTGTAAGGAACTTTGCCCACAGTGGGCAAACATTAGCTATTGACTAAGTGTACCATTTTATTTTAACACAATTAAGTAGGAAGCCCTGAATTCCAAGGAATCCCTGTAGCCAAAAGCTGCTGAGTTAGGTCACCAGACTCAGTACATACCTTTTCTTATCTGCTTCTTCAGTCCCTATAAGCCATACAATGCATTCTCTCCTTCCTAGAGTTGGCAATTTCAATTATTTCTTTTCCGGAAAGAAATAAAAGTATCTGGACTGAAACAGATTTCCCTGTTGGGAAACTAACGCAACGAAGGGTCTGTTTGTTACAGACGTCCATAGGCAGCCTGCTCTGCAGAGGTGGGCGGTCCTTTCCCATGGGTTCCTCTTTGCTCCTTCCTCTACAGGAATCCATCTTCTCTGGTTCAGGTACAGAAGGTTACTGTGGTTTTTCCAGGAAACTGCTGCCTGTTGAGGGAGGCAAATTTTCTGTGTACAAAATTAAGGACCATTTGCACAGAAACAGACATAAGTAACAGAATATAAGCCATATTAATGTCCTTATGCCTATGCTTGGGCCTTCTCAACAATGGTTAAGTGTTGCCAAACTAGCTTTACTTAGTGTTGGCAGAGCAGGAGCTATAATATATAGTTCTTTTTGTCTTGGCAACAAGGCTGGCACTCCTGCCAGAATCTACTCTAAAGGAAATGAACCAGAGACAATAAGTCCATTCAAATGCACTAGCAATTTCTTCCAGCGGGGATATTTCAATTTCTAAGTTGATGCAAACTTTAAAACCACCTATTTTAAGTAGGGAGTGGGAGATTTATTTTCCAAAAAAAGATGTTATATTTACCAATGTATTTCTGACATCTGTTCCCAACAAGAAATATTATAGTGCCAGGTAATTGGGAAGGTGTTCAGAACAAAACAAACAACAAACAAAAACAGAGAGAGATGTATTCCTTTCAAAAGGATGTAAACACAAAATATAATTGATGGGCTTCATTCAGTCAGCTGTTTAATTTGCGGTATTTAAGTGCTTACATAAAATGACATTACTGCTGTGCTGTTGTCCCACTGGTTTCATGCATCTTATTTATGACAATGTGTCTTTGTGAGTGAATTAAAAAAAAATGTGGAGTTGCTAGCAGCAAACTTGACACATTTCAAAAAGCAAAACCAAGAAATCCTTGAAGGACCACCTATTAAAAAAGCTTTGTTAACACAAAGTTCAATATTTGCCTGGGTTGGCACAATCTTACTTGGAGGGGAAAAAGGAGGAGGTGGATTTTTCTGGCTCTAGGATGCAGGACTCCAGGTAAACCACTGTGAAGGTGCCCATCCACACCTCTGAATTCTAGAGCCTAGAGCCCCCTGCTGGCTGAAGGAGGAAGAGACCTGAATGGACCCATTTTCCCCTCATTCAAACTCCCCTCATTTCAAACTCATTTCCCCCCAATTCATTCATTCATGCAGCAAATATTTGTTGACGCTGGCTATGTGACAGGCACTGTTCTAGGCTCTGGGGATAATCTGTTCAACAAGACAGACAGGTCTTTGCCTTACTGAAGTTTACACTGCAAGAAAAAAGAAAACCAAATGGCCAGACATGGTGGCTGCACCTGTAATCCCAGCAGTTTGAGGGGCTGATGTAGGTGGATTGCCTGAGGTCAGGAGTTCAAGACCAGACTGGCCAACATTGCAAAACCCTGTCTCTACTAAAAATACTAGGAATTAGCCAGTTTACACCTGTAGTCCCAGCTACCGGAGAGGCTGAGGCAGGATAATAGCTTGAACCTGGGAGTCAAAGGTTGCAGTGAGCCAAGATCACACCATTGCACTCCACCCTGGGCAACAGAGCAACACTTCATCTACAAAAAGAAAGAAAGAAAGGAAAGAAAGAAAGAAAGAAAGAGAAATCAAATAACTATAAACTATAACGAAACCAAATAACTATAAACTATAATGTCACATAGAGATTGATACTATCAGAAAAGCTATGAATCACAGCAGAGCAGGGAGAGGAAGTAGAGAGTGATGGGAGGAGGATGCTATTTTTAGACAGAAGACTGAACATTGAACTGAATGAAGAAAAGGAAGAGGAGGAGGAAATTGGTAGGAGGAGCTTCCAGGCAAGGGGTGGAGCGTGTGTGAGAGCTGGGTGGGGTGAGGGGTACACAGAGCAGTTAGCAGTACAGGAGGCCAGGGTGACTGAGCGATGAGCGGAGACAAAAATGAGCCCAATGATGTGGAGCCTTAAAGAACCCACTGGAAAGGCTTGAACAGAGAATTAATTAAATTTGCTTTCCATTTTAAATAGACCAATTTGTGTGCAACACCAATTAACAGAGAGTGTGAAATCTGAACAATTCAATCAATGAATTTCACCAAATTGAAATGCCTGCTGTTTACAAGAAGGTTCAGAGAAGAATAAAATATCTTGGTCTCTGCCTTCAAAGAGTTTTCAATCAACTTGGGAAAATAACATAGGCACACTTCAAATTAAACTTATTTTTTTTTCTTTTTCCAGTTGCAAATTTTATTACATAGTGCTAATATATTTGCTGCATCTTTTTAGCAGAGATTTAAAAGAAAATGATTTACATTTCATTGATACAGAGTATAATCAATCCTTTAAAATGCATTACTTTCAATAGTTTTGGGGGAACAGATGGTATTCTGGTACATGGATAAGTTCTTTAGTGCCAACTTCTGAGATTTTGGTGCATCTGTCACCCAAGCAGTGTACATTCTACCCAATGTGTAGTCTTTTACCCTTTACCCACTTTGTCCCGTTCCTCTCAAGTCCTCAAAGTCCATTATATCATTCTTATGCCTTTGTGTCCTCATAACTTAGCTTCCACTTATAAGTGAGAACACATTTGGTTTTCCATTCCTGAGTTACTTTATTTAGAAAAATGTTCCCTAGCTCCCAGGTTGCTGCAAATGCCATTATCTCATTCATTTTTATGACTGAATGTTATTCCATGGTGTATATATACCATATTTTATTTATCCACTTGGTGGTCAATGGGCATTTATACTGGTTCTGTATTTTTTTCCGTTGCAACTTGTGCTGCTATAACCATGCATGTGCGAGTGTCTTTTTCATATAATGACTTATTTTCCTCTGTGTAGATACCCAGTAGTGGGAGTGCTGAATCGAATGGTAGTTCTACTTTTAGTTCTTTAAGGAATCTCCACGCTGTTTTCCACAGTGATTGTACTAGTTTACATCCCCACCAGCAGTGTAAAAGTGTTCACTCTTCACTACATCCACACCAACATCTACTATTTTTTATTTTTAAGTTATGGCCATTCTTGCAGGAGTAAGGTGATATCTCATTGTGGTTATAATTTGCATTTCCCTGATAATTGGTGATGTTGAGCATTTTTCTTATATTTATTATTTATTGGCCATTTGTGTATCTTCTTTTTTTTGAGATGGAGTCTCACTCTGCCCCCCCGGCTGGAGTGCAGTGGCGTGATCTTGGCTCACTGCAACTTCTGCCTCCCGGGTTCAAGTCATTCTCCTGCCTCAGCCTCCCGAGTAGCTGGGATTACAGGCAATTGCCACCACGCCCAGCTAATTTTTGTATTTTTAGTAGAGAGGGGGTTTCACCATGTTGGCCAGGCTGGTCTTGAACTCCTGACCTCAGGAAATCCATCTGCCTTGGCCTCCCAAAGTGCTGGGATTACAGGAGTGAGCTACTGTGCCCCGCCTGTATATCTTCTTTTGAGAATTGTCTATTCATGTCCTTTGCCCACTTTTTTATGGGGTTGTTTTTTTCTTGATTTGTTTAAATTCCTTGTAGATTCTGGATATTAGTTCTTTGTCAGATGCATAGTCTGTGAATATTTTCTCCCATTCTGTGGGTTGTCTGTTTACTAGGCTGATTATTTCTTTTTTTTTTTTTTTTTTTTTTTTGCAGTAACATGGATGGAACTGGGAGATTTTATTTTTTTTCCCATTTATTTATTTTATTGCATTTTAGGTTTTGGCAAATTAAACTTATAAGAGACAAGAGACAGTGAATGATTGTTCTGCCTTGTACACAGAACAAAAATAATGAAGATGACAAAGGTGATGTCACCAGCAGCCAAGCACCAGCTTGAGGCAGCTTAGCTTAATGGTTAAGAGCACAAGTGCTAGAGCCAGGCTGCTGGGAGTCACAATTCTGGTGCCACCACTTACTAGCTGTGTGACCTCTGGCATGTGCCTAGGTTTTCCCTGTGCCTCAGTTTTTCGACCTGTAGAATGGATCTAATAATAGTGCCTATCTCATAGGTTTGTTATGAGAAATAAATGTGTCAATGTCATAGAGAAAGTGCTTACGTTAGTGTTAGGTACTTTATCAATACTACTCAAAAGGAAGAAGTGCCTCCAAAGTCGTTATTACTGCAGTAAGTCAGATGTGGTGTGATGATAATGACTTAGATATCATTGTGGAAATAGAATAAAAGGGGCAATATTTCTGGCAGATGACCTTAGAAGGTTTGATGACAAAATGGTAAATGAGGCATATGAAAGGGTTCAAGATGAACGTGAGATCTCAAGCATAATGATGAACAAAACAGTAGAAAGGAGACAAAAAGAGAAGTCAGGGTGGGAAATTGTTTGAGAACCAGGGCAGGCTGGATTTCAGACATACTGAGTTTGAAGTGGACCAGTGATTAGAAGTGTCAGAATAGGGCTCAGAGAGAGGTCAAGGGCATCCCTATGGATTGGAACCCCTTCCTTTGGGGACTATCTTCGAAGCCATAGAGATGACAGATAACTAACACAGAAGAGGCTGAAAACTGAGCTCTAAGAATGCAACTCGGAGACATGACCATAGTTATGGATTAGAAAAGAGGCTGAGGAGGCTGGGCGCGGAAGCTCACGCCTGTAATCCCAGAACTTTGGGATGCCGAGGCAGGTGGATCACCTGAGGTCAGGACTAGCCTGGCCAACATGGTGAAACCCCACCTCTACTAAAAAAAAATACAAAAATTAGCCGGGCATGCTGGCGGGCACCTGTAACCCCAGCTACCCAAGAGGTGGAGGAAGGAGAATCGCTTGAACCTGGGAAGCAGAGGTTGCAGTGAGCCAAGATCATGCCACTGCACTCCGGCCTGGGCAACAGAGTGAGACTTTGTCTCAAAAAAAAAAAAAAAAAAAAAGAGGCCAAAGAGAGGAAAGCATCAGAACGTTAGGAATAGACATATTATTTTAGCAAAAATATTGAGAAAGATGGAAAAGTTACTGTCAAACACTATTAAGAGATGAAGCATAACTAAGGATGCCTTTGGAGGAGATCATTAAGAAGTCATCGGTGGGCCAGGCATGGTGGTTCACACCTGTAATCCCAGCACTTTGGGAGGCCGAGATGGGCAGATCATGAGGTCAAGAGTTTGAGACCAGCCTGACCAATACGGTGAGACCCTGTCTCTACTAAAGCTACAACAACTAGTCAAGTGTGATGGTGCCCGCCTATAATCCCAGCTACTTAGGAGGCTGAGGCAAGACAATCACTTGAACCTGGGAGGCAGAGGTTGCAGTGAGCCAAGATCATGCTGCTGCACTCCAGCCTGGGCAATGGAGCCAGGCTGTGTCTCAAGAAAAAAAAAGTCATTGATGGCATCAAGAAAGATTCTCTCAAGTGCAGCTTATCCTGAGGGTCTCTGCTAAACGTTTGTCATAAATGCTGTGCTGTGCTGCCCAGATTTTTCCATCAGGACCCAAGGTGCTGTCTCCCAGGGAGAGTTGTAAGCTGACAGCTCCCCTCTGCCTGGCTGAGGAAAGCCATCTTGCCCAAGGTCGTGCCCCCATCCTGGGGCAGCCTGCATTAATGGCTGGTTGACCTGGAGGTATAAAAGCCCAGTTCCTTCCTCCAAAAGGGACAACTCAAAAGGGCCATTCCAGCTTCAGAGCTCGCCATGGAGTCAGCTAGGGTTGAGTCACAACACATTGTGGCTGCACTGCCACCAGCCTCCCCTTCCCCACACAGCTTTGATGCCAGTGAGAAGAAAGGACCCCCAGGACACTTCAAGTGGTGATGCGAATCTCCGAGTCAGGGTCTGCTTCCCCAGAAACCCAGCAGCCACAATGTATTAGAAAATTCAATACAAATAAAAATGATAACATCAGGGAAGAGTTTTGACACAAAGAGATCAATATAGAAATAGTATTTAACAGGATGGGTGTGGTGGCTCACGCTTGTAATCCCATCACTTTGGGAGACTGAGGCACGTTGATCACTTGAGTTCAGGAGTTTGACAGCAGCCTGGCCAACAAGGTGAAACCTCCGTCTCTACTAAATTACAAAATTTAGCCAGGAGTGGTGGTGCATGCCTGTAATCCTAGCTACTTGGGAGACTGAGGCAAAAGGATCACTTGAACTCAGGAGGCAAAGGTTGCAGTGAGCAGAGATTGCCCACTGCATCCAGCCTGGGCAACAAAGCGACACTCTGTCAAAAAAATAAAAATAAATAAAAAAGGAAGGAAGGAAGGGAGGGAGGGTTATTTAGCAGATAAATGAAAATAGTTCCGTAGAAATAGAAATTCTGAAATCGAAAGGAGTCAAATTGAGAAAAGTGAATAAGGATGGGCTTTTCTCCAAGATCTCAAACCCATCAGACTTGCAAAAAATGAGATGGTGCCATTTACGTTTGGTGCAAATAGAGCTCTGGGTTTCCTAACCGGATTGATGGTGCTGTCACCGTATAACCTCACAATCTCTTTTAATCTCTGCACTCTTGTCACTTTGCTGCCATCTGGAGCGAGGATTAATTTCATTTGTCCCCCAAGGAGATTAATGTATCTGATTGGATTCCAGCACATGGAGGGATACCATTCTCTAACCCATCAGCACTGTCCATGGCCAGGGTGCAAAAGCCCCTCCCATCTCTCCCAAGAAAAGCAGCTCTGAGGATCCTGAGACACTGGAGATAATGCCTGCCAAGTTCACTTGCACATTGGGCTTTCTAGCCTTCCCAGTGTTGAAAGTCTCTCCATACACCCAGTGGACCTTCTCATCGCCTCTGGGAATAGGGTGGGGGAATTCTCTGCTTGAGTAAAATAATGTTCTTTCATGCAACCAGTCACACTCTCCAGCCCCTCAGATGCTTGGAAAGGCAGAGATCATGCTTGTTTGTTTAACTCTGTACCCCAAGAAACCAGTGAAGTGCCTGAACATGAAGAAAGTGCTTGATTGTTGAATGAATGATTTTAAAACTGGTGCAAGGTGGATCACAAATGAAGTAAACATAACAATCAGTAAATATAGATGATAAAGATGGCTAGAGACAGTTTGCCTCTGTGTGAATTATGACTAAGTTAGACTCCTCTTCCTATCACCTGAGTGAATGTCTCAGTGATCCAGTTGCCCATGGTAGATACTTAAGAAAAGCTCTTTGGACTGGGCACAGTGGCTCATGCCTGTAATCCCAGCACTTTGGGAGGCCACGGAACACGAGGTCAAAAGATCGACACCATCCTGGCCAACATGGTGAAACCCTGTCTCTACTAAAAATGCAAAAATTAGCTGGGTGTGGTGGCATGCATCTGTAGTCCCAGCTACTTGGGAGGCTGAGGCAGGAGAATCTCTTGAACCCAGGAGGCAGAGGTTGCAGTGAGCCGAGATCGTGCCACTGCACTCCAGCCTGGCAACAGAGGAAGACTCCATCTCAAAAAATAATAATAATAAAATTAAATTAAAAAGAAAAGTTCTTTGGACTGAATTAAACTATAATAAAACCTCATTGGTGGAGGCCCAAATAAAAAGGCATATTCATTGGTGCAAATACTTCAGAAGAAGGGACATTATTCAGCACACAGATATGAGAGTGACAAGGAAGAGAAAGACGGGGACAATTTTTAACAATGAGAAGAAGGGAATCCAAAGGCGGGGAGTCTAAGGAAAATGATTGATGATGCACATTAATGAAACTATCCGGTTTAAAACTTCAAGAGTTCGTCTGAGGAACTGCCATGAAATTTGCTATCTCAATTAATCCTCACAAAGTGAAAATAATACATGTTAGCTGTTCTCCTCACCATTCTAAGGACTTTACATGGATTCTCGTTTGATCCTCTCAAGAACTCTATGTGTTAGGTTTACCAGTACTGCCATCCGCATTTTACAAATGAGGAAACTGAGGTCTAGAGGACTTAGGAGACTTCCCCCAGGTGGCACAGCTGATAAGTGGAACATGGATCTTCGAACCTGGAGAGTCTGATCCAAGGCCATGCTGTTAACCTGTTCACTGTATCACCTCCTGCAAGGAAAAACATTCCACCTTCCTTTCCCCTCTTCAACTCACAGGTAAATTCCATATTTCCTGGTTTTTAAACTCTAGAAAGAATGTTCTTGGAGAACAACCATATGACACTTTTATTTTTTTTTGAGATGGAATTTTGCTCTTCTTGCCCAGGCTGGAGTGCAATGGTGTGACTTCAGCTCACTGCAACCTCTACCTCCCAGGTTCAAGCGATTCTCCTATCTCAGCCTCCCAAGTACCGGGGATTACAGGCATACGTGGCTAATTTTATATTTTAGTAGAGACAGGGTTTCTCTATGTTGGTCAGGCTGGTCTTGAAATCCCGATCTCAGGTGATCTGCCCACCTTGGCCTCCCAAAGTGCTGAGATTACAAGAATGAGCCACTACACCCAACCTTTAAAGGTCCCAGGGAACCTGGGAAATGTAGATGGCTGTGGTACGGAGCAGAGCAGGAAAAGGGCAGAGAATGGATCTGAGAGCAAATGGGCAAATCACCAGCTCACAACCTCACCAGTTGTCATAAGATTTAAATGGGTTACACATGTGGTGCTGAGCGCTCCCTGCCGGTACGCCATGGTACTTAATTGAAAGTGAATTATTGTTATTATACATAACAGGCCCTGGGCTAGACATAGGTAACAGAAAAGATGTAGACTCTGCTACCAGGTAGCAACCAGTCTAATCAATGTAGAGACCCATTCCTTGGACCTCTAGCGTGAACCTTCTAGCAGGCCTTATCCCCCCATATGGATTCAAGTGACCAACTTCGGAGTATCCATATCAACCATTGGCATCAGTGGTAACCAAGAAAAACAGGCCAATGTTGGCCTATAAGTGTTTACTCTCCCAGAATAAAAGGGGTCCTTAAAAATGCCAAATATTTTATGTAAGATAAAAAGTGATCTGTCAGTAAAACAGGCAATGATGCCATTCATTATCTTACCTGATAAAGGATTGATTTAGCAGGTATGTCATTTATACAACTGATTGCATTCTAGTTTTAAGGTATTTGATGATTTCCTAAAAAGACAACAGCTTTACCAATAGAAGCCCATTTTAAGAAAGAATTTTCTCAAATCAAAGAGGCTCCTTACACTGAGGACATGAAACCTTGGATGAAGTGTTCATGAGTCTGGTCATGAGCAGAGTCCGTGGGTGCTGCCAATTAGAGGCCAGGAAATCTTGTCTCTCCATCTCTTCCCTTTTACCCCTGGCCTTGGAGTCACCAAAAATTAGTTCTGGAACTCAAAAAACACATCGTGTGCCTGACATGTGGAAATTACTCCAGACCACCAATGCCAATTACTGCTAATATTCATAGCTAATAGAAAGATAAAATGGTAATTGAGATAGTGACTTCACCCCGGCAGTGGGGCCCAGCTACACCAGGAAAGCGTCGGCTATTCCCTGGCTTCTTGTCTGTCTCTACTCGGGGAGATGTAGAAAATTGGCTGCGAGGAAAATTTATACTCTTTACTGTTAGAGTAATAATGCTACCTTAAATATCAGGCATCCTGGAGCATTTTAATTAGGTGGGAAGTTCCCAGAAGGCATCATCTCTGTCTTCTGTAGGATGACTAAATGAGATAGCTGGGAGTTTTTAAGTTCATCTTTAAAGAACATGAATGAAAATAATATTTTATATGGAGAAATAAAGGGGAAAGATGGAGTGAGGCCCCAAAAATTACACATAAAATTGAGCTGGATTAGTGGTCTCTTTCCTATACTAAGTGAATCAGTTTGACAGCTCAATGAGTCAGAAGTCACCATAGGTTTAAGACAATGGAATGACTTGGCCATTCTCAATACTCATCAAAAACCTTTCAAAAAGCAGAGTTCCTGGACACAACAAATTTCATTCTAATTTTGTTTCCTGGTTCTGTCTTTCTGATCCGCGGTGTAAATGATGTCACCATTCCCATTAGTTAGGCATGAGGTACTGCCAACCCATAATTACAAATGCCTCCCCCCGGCATTCTGTTACATTGAGCTGTCAGTGAGTTTCATCTCCAAATTGTAATGGCACTATTTGCTTTATTTGGTCTTAGGTGATGTAGGATGGATGCCCTTCTAAAATAGCATGTGCATTTAAGATGGCAGAGCAAGAATGATTTATATGGGGAATAACTCCTTAGTCTGTCAAAGACCTGGCAGAATCTTTCTGGGAAACTAATTGCAGTCAGTTCCTTCCCCAGCTCGGAGGTGAACTATCGGCATCTCTGCCAGCCATCATAAGACACAATCTGCCAGCCATAAGAAGAGAGGAAACCAGATCCTTCATTCTCAACATTGGTACATGCCTGATAATGCTAAGTTTCTCAAGAGCCAATTATTGAGATTTAAATGTCCTCTTTACAAACATTCACCATTTTCCTTTGATCACTACAAAAAATCACACTACCTTTCTGAACCACTTATGGTGCATACAAAAATCATTTTTACTCTACAGTCATGCTGTGAACTGCTGTGAATGTCAGGTCTGCGCTGCCCGTGTATTCTCAGAAGGGGCCTAGAGCGGGCTGTGAATTCAGTGGGAAGTGTGAGGAAATGATCTGTCCTAAGCATCAGAGACACTTTGCCCTGAGTTCAGAGTTGTCCTGTCCACTGAATGTTCTCCCTACTCTCCCTGTCACGGTTCCTTCTCCTCTGCTTCCTCTCCTGGACCACGGTTTAGAATGAGAAACACACTGAACTCCTTGCTTGTCCACTACAGCCGCAACACCAAGGCTAAAGAAAGGGGCACAATGTGGAACACATATCCCTGCAAGACCTAGAGACCTTCCAACATCCCTGGGAGAGGCTCAAATCCAATCCCGTCTCATTATCCAGACCAGTAGTTATCAATGGGAGTGACTGTCCCCCAGGAAACATCTGCAGTGCCTGGAGACATTTTTAGCTCCTGCAACTGGGGGTAGAGTGTGTTACTGGCATCTAGTAGATGGAAACCAGGGATTCTGCTAAACATCCTACTATGCATAGAACAGGCCCCATAACAAAGAGCTGTCTGACCCCAAATGGGAATAGTGCTGGGGTGCCGGTAGTCCCAGCTACTTGGGATGCTGAAGTGAGAGGATCACTTTAGCCCAGGGAGCTTGGAGCTAGCCTGGGCAACAAAGCGAGACTCCATCTCTCTAAAACAAAAAGTCAATAGTGCCAAGGCTGAGAAACCCTGATCTAGATTTTAATCAAGGTTTGCAAATAAGAGGGTTTAAGCAAGTGGCTCTGTCTTCCAATTGGCACCAATCCCGCATGGAAGCGACACCCCGGGCAGAAGCTCTGTTTAGGCCCCACATTTGCCTGATTCAGCAGATCATACTTTAATCATGTAATTCAATTTTTCCTCATTTTTTTAATGTTATTTGGGTCCTTTAATATAATTTGGCAAGCTATTATAGTTGTTACAGCTGCTAGTTCTGCCCTCAATACTGATTTCACTTATGACCTCAGCTGGAATAAGATTTAAAGTTTGAGATGATGTAAGTGAATAAGGATTATTAGATTTATTCGTATGGCAATTTAAATAAGAAACTGCCTAGCTTAGAATAAGTGGTAAATGAAAAATGCTAGTGATTTATAGACCTGTCCATTTTAAAGATTTATATGATGTGTGGGATGATTAAGTAAGAGACAGGCCTGATTATATGAAATATGTAATTTTTGTAAATGCAATATTGGAAGCAAGCTGCTAAACAGTGCTGCATAGCAACTCGGCTAAGCCATTTTTATTACACGATTATTATAAACTGGTATGCAGAGTCATGTGTGAATTACACACAGAGCCCTTGCTCTAATTCTCTTTAGCTGGATGGGAGCGTGTTCATAGGAAATGCATCTAAAGCTTCAGCCTTGAGACATCAGTACCAGTGGTACCCCAAAAGGCAGGGCAGGCTGGGGTTTCCGACCTGAATCAGTGACTGTCAGGCCTTGAGTGGTGCTCTTTTTCATAAATGGCACAGCCACCATGCCCAGGTCTTCAGCACGTCAACTTGTGAAATGAAGATGCTCTATCTGTCATTTTTTAGTGATACCCTTTAGGGAAAAAAAGGACAGCAGTCAGAAAAAGAAATGTAAGACATCGTGACATTGTTTCCCTTCCCCATTTTAAATCCTCCCCTTGTCAAGGTAGTATACAGGACCTGAAAATTCAGAGAGCCTGGGGTGATTCACCCATCTCAGGTTGCCGCCCCCTTTCCAGAACCTCAGAATCCTATGGAGAGAGTTGAGACCAGGTGCCTCCCTGAGGTTTTGTTTCTAGTCCTAAAGTCATTGCCAAAGAGGAATGAGCTATGGCTCAATTCTTCTCTCTCAGGAGTGGAGAATATGTAAGAAATGTTAATATTTACGTTATTTTGTTAACTGCTTGGTACAACCGAAAACAAAACGAAGCACCTGTCTTAGAAGAGGAGAGAGATCTGGTAGTAGTCGTATTTCTTCCAGAAACGGAGTGTAGGACCTTGGTAAGGTAAATTGCCTGACTCTTTAAACTCAGGGTTGTTAGAACTCCTTTAGCCACATCTCAGGGCCGGTAGGCGGTGTTAAGGGGATAATTGAAAGGAAAGCCCTTTCAAAATCCTAGGGCAAAGCTTCAGAAGACAAAATGGAGGTCACAGCAGAAGCAGGAAACACTGTCATTCAACAGACATTTCTGGCAGCCCTGGAACCCTGCTGGGCCCTATGGCTGCCAAGAGGGGCAAGTCACCAAGTCCTCGATGCCCAGGGCCCAGTATGAGGATGATCTAAACGATAAATCTGCAATGTTAACACAGGTTAAGTGCTGAAGGTAAGCTTAATTCAGCTAGGGGTTGGGGGCTGTGGTAACAAAGTAGAAAACTTCACAGAAGAAATAATACTTAAACCAGCTCTTACAGAATGTTGAAGAATTAGAGAAACAGAAAGAAGCTCCTAGTCCACGCAGACGTAGAGTCAAACTACCCCTAGGCCCACCACGAGAAGGTGAGGAAAATTACCCACATGCATTCAGTTGACATCAGAAACTGGGAACAGACATTGTCAAGCTTGTGGAGGAGAATGACACAATGTTCTGCGTGTCTAGAAACTTCCAAGGCTGGTGAGGATCAGAAACTCTTAAATTCCAAGCTCATCTTGAAATTTAGTATCTATCATAAAATATGTGGAATTGTTATTGAATTATAACAATTATACTTCTTTCTCTGATAGAATGTGTCATTTACTGACCAAATATAATACTTTTTAACTTTTAGCATGCCCATGAATTTTAATAAATAATCCCCAATATAGTGATTTTATTTTTTATTTACTTATTTATTTTATAAAAACAGGATCTCCTTCTGCCACCCAGGCTGGAATGCAGTGCCCTAAACTGCTGGACTCAAGTGACCCTCCCACCTCAGCCTCCGAAGTAGCTAGTACAGGTGTGTGCCACCACACTCAGCTAATTTTCAAAAATTGTTTGTAGAGACAGAAGCTCACTGTATACCAGGATGATCTCAAATTCCTGGCCTCAAGCCATCCTCCCTCCTCAGTCTCCAAAAACACTGGATTTATGGGAGTGAGCCACCGTGCCCAGCCAACATAGTGATTTTAATAAGTACTTTCTTTGACTTAAACAGTAAATGTTTTGGTCCGGAGTCCTGATAAACTGATTTGTATATCTGAAAGACTCATGCAGTCCATCTTGACTAAATGTGATAGCATGAAGATGGAATTTTATTTAAGCCAAATGAGTTTTTTTTTTTTTTTTTGAGATACAGTCTCACTCCATCACCCAGGACTGCAACCTCCACCTCTTGGGTTCAAGTGATTCTCATGCCTCAGCCTCCCCAATAGCTGCGATTGCAGTCATGTGCCACCATGCCCAGATAATTTTGGTATTTTTAGTAGAGACAGGGTTTCACCATGTTTACCCGGCTGGTCTCGAACTCCTGGGCTCATGTGATCCACCACTCCCAAAGTGCTGAGATTATAGTCATGAACCACTGTGCCTGGCCACTTGAATTGATCTTTTTGTTTTTTAATTCAAAAACATCTACTATGTTAGCTCAAAATTTATTTTAATAACCTCAAAATCTATGTCCACTTTCTCCAAGATGAAGATAATAACAAAAGGAACCCAGGCTGTCAAATTATGGCTGTCTGCACTCAGGAAAGAGAAATATTTTTAGTCACTAACTGAAGACAGTGCCATGGAGCAAAAACTATAGGTCAAGAGGGAGAAGAGCAAATTCAATAATAAGATGCATTTGTTTGTTTGAACTCCATCCTCATTCCTTTTTAAAAACCTACTTATTGGACAAAGGTGGAGTTTAGACTTATTTCCTAACTACTACATTAATAGATACCCTAACATTTTTCTGATCAGTTTTATGAATTGATTAATAAGGCAATCATGGTTTGGGAAAGCTTTTATATTCCACCTGATATTGATGCCATCTATAAAAAGACAACCTGATATCCAGTAAGACACATTCAAAAATTGCAGTCTTAGAAAGATAATGGAATGACCATGACCTCAAGTACTTTGAGCCAAATAGCAACTGTCAACTCCTGATAGCAGTATTTGACCTCAGAGGCAGGTGACAGCAACCAACCTGAAACAGCCATTTTCTCAAATTCTGTTAAGGATAATAAACCATGATGGGGAAATCACCTGCCCTAGTAAGGAAGCCTCTTGTAATCAATGACCTAGAAACAGGCACCATGATTTGCATGATTTGAGCAGAAAGCAGGTGGAGGAACTGGGGGAATCTGTTTCCTTATATTGAGGGTCCACTAGATTTTAGCACGGTTGATTTTGTTGTGGTTATTTTGCTTTGTTTCGATCATTTTTAGTTCATCTCATGGAAAATTTCAACATAAATAAAAGTAGAGAGAACAGCATGGTAAGCCACCATCTACCGCCCGGGGAGCTCCAACAATTACCAAGGCAGGGCTACTCTCGTTCTCTCTAGACTCAGATATCCTATCATTTCATCTGTAGATTTTTAAAAAGTATTTAAGCACATATTTCTAAATATTTACATATACACTTCTAAAAATAAAGACTTTTAAAAAACAATCCAAAACCATCATTACTAAAAAAATTGACCAGGTATAGTGACTCATGCCTATAATCCCTGCCCTTTGGGAAGCCAAGGTGAGTGGATTGCCTGAGCCCAGGAGTTCAAGACCAGCCTGAGCAACAGAGTGAGGTCCTCTCTCAAAAAAAAAAAAACAAAAAAACCTACTAAGTCTTAATTGTATCAAATCAAGTGTCCAGTCAATGTTCACTTTTCCCAATTGTCTCCTACGTGGACCTGCCCACATGTGTGGCAGTTGGCTGCCATTCCCTTGACATTTTTATAGTCTGAGTTTCCCTCCTACACACTTTTTCTGGCTATTCCCTTACTGAAGACATTGAGTCATTTGTCCTAGGGGTTCCCATGCTCTGGGCTTTACCGCCTGTGCCCTTTTATTTTCTGAGAAGTAGTAGTTAGGCAGAGGCTTGAATAGATATGGTTTGATGTTTTCACAGGACAACTTTATTGGAGAGGTCATGTTCCTCCACCAGAAGTGCCATGTCTCCTTTCATGATGATATCAGCCATTATGATCAATGGGCTCTGATAATAGCCTGTTGGAATGAAACCATTGAACCAAAACATTTGGAAGGTTTTGTTTAAAAAACAACAACAAAAAGAAACCTAACAAAAATACTTTTTCTCTGTTCGAGGCACTGTGTTTTCCTGCACATAGTGCCTCATTTAATCATTATAACACTCTCATGAGGTGCTAATGGGAATGGATTTGGACCTGGCCAGTAAGCCTCCAAAGCTGATTCTCTCTCTTAGCTGCCACAGAAACAGATTGCCTGGAGAGTCTTACAGGCTGGCTGCTAAGGAGAAGTCTCTTTTGACTTAGGTAGCATGAATAATTGAAAGAGGTAGAAGAGATGCGATAGTTAAAAAATGGTTGAATCTTAAAATATAAGGTATACATTCTTATAAGATTGATCACAACACCATGTGGGCCAGCATTTGGGGAGGCCGAGGTGGATAGATCACCTGTGGTCTGGAGTTCGAGACCAGCCTGGCCAACACAGCTTAACACCGTCTCCACTAAAAATACAAAAATTAGCCAGGCGTGGTGCTGTGAGCCTGTAGTCCCAGCTATTTGGGAGGCTGAGGCAGGAGAATCTCTTGAACCCAGGAGGCAGAGGTTGCAGTGAACTGAGATGGTGCTGCAGCACTCGAGCCTGGGTGACAGAGCAAGATTCCGTCTCAAAAAGTGACTGTTTACTAACTGGCAAGCACAATAATCAGAAGAGCATGTCATCTGACAGAGGATGCAAGTTGGACTGCAGTCACAGTGTCATCTTAGTGCACGCATGGAAACCTGAGGAGGCACCAGACAACCTACATCAAATAGGGCTGAAATAGCACTCCAAATGTCACCAAAGTGACTAGAAGCCACGATGCTCTGTTTAAAGTCTGCACTGCCCTTTGCACAAATCAACTTGGAGTTATGTTATCCACTCTTGGTGTGAAGCATTGCCAAAATTAGAGTCATTTCATTAATCTCCCAGGCCAGAGAGAGGTAGCTGTATATCATTCCAGGTTACATTGACAGCAAGACAATCATTACATTTCCACAGTGCATCAAATAGCATTTCTTTTAATTCATTTCCTATCTGTCTCTATAAAAATGCCTTAGAACTAAAATATGTCTCTCAGTCCTTTCGATTTTAACAAGACTTGCTTCAAGACAAATATTTTTGAAAAATTCCAAAGTATGAAAAGTATAGAAGCTTCACTTCAGAGGACATCTCTAAATTTTTTTTAATTAATATGTTTACAAAATGATTATCTCATTCCCATCAGAGGAAGGCACCTTGTGATCCAAAGGAGGAAGAAGAGAGGGAAAGGGGGAAGGAAAGACGGAAGGAAGAAGAAAGAAAGGGAGGAATGAAGGAAGGAGGGAAGGAGGGAGAGAAGAAAGAAATGGCTTAAAATTGTAGTATTTACCATGTTTTTATTACAGTATTTAGGAAATTTAGATGTGCCAAAAACAAAATAAAACTGAGGGAAACCAAAATTAAGTATGTAGGTACAAAGTGATGTTTTGTCACTAAATGTATTTTTGAAAATAATATCGGGGCCAGGTGCAATGGCTCAGATCTGCAATCCCAGCCCTTTGAGAGGCCGAGGCAGAGAGATCACTGAAGCCCAGGAGTGCGAGACCAGCCTGGACAACATGGCAAAACCCTGGTTTTGTTTTGTTTTGTTTTTTAAAAAAAAAAGAAAAACAAGAAAGAGAGAAAGAAAGAAAAGAAAAGAATAATAAAAAGAATGAAGGAGAGGAAGAAAGAGGAAGAGGAAGAGGGAGAGAGAACAGGGGTGTTGCTTTATTGCCCGGGCTAGAATGCAGTCTAAAAATGGATATGCCTTTAATTGTGCTTAATAATGGAGACATGAAAAAAAATGAGGGAAGAAATAACAAACAAGCAGCCAACCAATATTTCATTTAAACCTATAAGTAAGTGTGAGGTGGTACTGATAAGACTGTGTGTTTTGTGTATTTAAAGTGGAGAGTTCTATAAATGTTAATTAAGTTTACTTGTTCCAGATCTGAGTTCAAGTCCTGGATATCATTGTTAATTTTCTGTCTCATTGATCTGTCTAATATTGATGTTGAAGTCTCCCACTATTATTGTGTGGGAGTCCAAGTCTCTTTACAAGTCTCATATATCTGGGTATTCCTGTATTGAGTGCGTATACATTTGGGTTCTTTAGCTCTTCTTGTTACATTGATCCTTTTATCATTATGTAATGTCCTTCTTTGCTTCTTTTGATCTTTGTTGCTTTAAAGTCTATTTTATCAGAGGCAAAAATTGCAACTCCTGCTTTTTATTTATTTATTTTTGCTCTCCATTTGGTTGGTAAATCTTTCTCCATCCCTTCGTTTTGAGTCTTTGTGCCTTGCATGCGAAATGGGTCTAGATGCAGCATACTGATGGGTTTTGGCTTTTTATCCAATTTGCCTGTCTGTGTCTTTGGATTGGGGGATTTAGTCGATTTAAATTTAGAATTAGTAATAATATATGTGAGTTTAATACTGCCATTTAATGTTAGTTGACTATTTTGCCCATTAGTTGATGTAAATTCTTCGTTATGTTGATGCTCCTTACTTTTTGGTATTTTTTAGAAAGGCTGATACTGGTTGTTCTTTTCTATGTTGTAGTGGTTCTTTCAGAAGCTCTTATAAAGCAGGCCTGGTGGTGATGAAATCTCTGAGTGCTTGCTTGTTCACAAAAGATTTTTATTTTTCCTTCACTTATGAAGCTTAGTTTGGCTGGATGTGAAATTCTGGGTTGAAAGTTCTTTTCTTTGCGGATGTTAAATATTGGCCCCCACTCTCTTCTGGCTTGTAGGGTTTCTGCTGTGAGTCTGATAGGCTTCCCTTTGTGGGTAACCTGACCTTTCTCTCTGGCCGCCCTTAGTATTTTCTCCTTCATTTCAACCTTGGTGAATCTGATGATTATGTGCCTTGAGGTTGGTCTTCTTGAGGAATAGCTTTGTGGTGTTCTCTGTATCACCTGGAGTTGAATATTGTCCTGCCTTGCTAGGTTGGGAAAGTTTTCCTGAAAAATATCCTGAAGCGTATTTTCCAGCTTGGATTCGTTCTCTTCGTCACATTCAGGTACACCTATCAAACGTAGATTAGGTCTTTTTACATAGTCCCATATTTCTTGGAGACTTTGCTCATTCCTTTTTATCCTTTTTTCTCTAATCTTGTCTTCTCGTTTTATTTCATTAAGTTGGTCTTCGACCTCTGATATCCTTTCTTCTGCTTGATCAATTCGACTGTTAAAACTTGTGCATACTTCACAAAGTTCTCATTTTGTGTTTTTTCAGCTCCATTAATTCACTTATATTCCTCTCTAAATTGTGTATTCTTGTTAGCATTTCGTCAAATCTTTTTTCAAAGTTCTTAGTTTCTTTGCATTGGGTTAGAACAAGTTATTTTAACTCACAGAAGTTTCTTATCATCCACTTTTTAAAGACTACTTCTGCTAATGGAACACAGTCTTTCTCCATCAGGCCTTGTTCCATTGCTAATGAGGAACTGTGGTCCCCTGTAGAGGGAGAGGCGTTCTGATTTCAGGTATTCTCAGCCTTTTTAGCTGGTTTCTTCCCTTCATTATAAATTTATCCATCTGTCTTCTTTATAATTACCAACTTTATAATTGGGTTTCTGAGTGGACGTCCAGCTTGTTGATTCCCAGCACTGGAACCTGAGCAACCCCCTACGCCGGTTAAAACAGCGGCGTTAAGATTGATGGTGCTTTTCTGACTCTGCACCAAGAACTGCTGCACTGAGGTACCCGCAAAACTGCCTCGCTGGCCACAAGAGTCACGCTGGTGACCCGTGGGCCACCTATGCTGGGAATTTCCTGGTGCATGAGCAACAAAAATTTGTCTGAAAGTGTGGCGTCCTCTCGTTCTCTGCGCTTTCACTGGGAGCTACAATCCTGAGCTGCTAGTGATCAGCCATCTTGGATCTCTCTCCTTTTTTTTTTTTCAAATAACTTTAATTTCACACTTAAAAAGAATCACATACTCATTCTAACAGCTTTACCAGGCTTGGCCAACCCAATAAGTTACATACTCACTCAGGTACGTGGAAGGCTATTGCACAGCTCCTTAACTGATAGAGTCAGGGCAAAGTGGTCACTTTCCCCACAGCCAGACTCTGGATTTGTCTCCTGTGAGGACACCATGCCTGGCACAGGCTGAGGGGGTGGCTGCAGTCAACCTTGCCCTCCAGATTACAAACCAGTGTAAGTAGCACAATTCTTGTGGCTACTTTCACTTTAGAGTGTCATGTTTATTGATGTGGAGCTTTCTGAATAGGGAGGTTAAGGCACACCTGCTTAGTAAAACAAATATTTCTTGTAGCATCCTAAACTGAGGGCAGCGGTGAACAGTAAGATAAATGTCAGTGGCATGTTCCTGACAGGTTGTACAGCAGCCCTGGGCTCGAGGACTTCTCCCCAGGCACGATTCCTAAGGCTGTTTGCTAGCTGATTCTTTGTTTTGGCAATTTGATGGTTTTGATGAATTTGCAAAACCCTGTCTGTACAAAAAATACAAAGAAAATTAGCCTGGCATGGTGGCACATGCCTGTAATCCCAACTACTTGGGAGGGTTGTGGTACAAGGATCGCTGGAACCCTGGAGGCAGAGGCTGCAGTGAGCTGAGATCATGCCACTGTATTCCAGCCTGGGTGACAGAGTGAAACTCTGTCTGAAAAAAAAAAGAAACAAAAAAAAAGAAATGGTCAAGAAAATTTAAATTTTCTTCTTCCTAGATCTTCCTCTCTCAGTTCACTGTAAATCACTGTATTTGTTTAGAATTCTAATTAGGCCATGGGTAACTTGTAAGTTTTCATGAAATCTCCTGAACTTCTTTTTTTAATATGGCAGTCACAGCAGGAATCTTCTGAACTCCTTCAATGGTGTTTACTAACAAGAAGTTGTGTCCTATAGTAGAGATTTCTGTAAGCTGTCCTCTGAAATAGTATTCCTTCCCAATTACTTTTAAATCCAAAAAAAAAATTTTCTAAAAAATTAGATGCAGCATTTTTTTAAAAAATAGCAACAAGATCTATGTCCAGGAGCAGTGACTCACACCTGTAATTCTAACACCAGGAGACAGAGGTAGGAGGATGCATTGCAATCAGGAGCTCAAGACCAGCCTGGGCAACATAGGGAAACCCCACCTCAACTAAAAAAAAAAAAATAGTAGCCAGGCATGGTGGCACACACCTGTAGTCCCAGTTACTTGGGAGACTAAGGTGGGAGTTCCAGGCTGCAGTGAGCTGGTGATCTTGCCATTGCACTCCATCTAGGGCAACAGAGCAAGACCCTGTCTCAAAATAAAAATAAAAAATTTTAAAAAACAGCAACAAGATCTAGAAGTTGAATGTATTGTAAAATAAAAATCAGTTAAAGGGGCCAGGCACGGTGGCTCACGCTTGTAATCCCAGCACTTTGGGAAGCCGAGACGGAGGGATTACGAGGTCAGGAGTACAGACCAGCCTGGCCAACACAGGGAAACCCCGTCTCTACTAAAAATACAAAAAGTAGCTGGGTGTGGTGGCGGGCGTCTGTAATCGCAGCTACTCGGGAGGCTGAGGCAGGAGAATTGGTTGTACCTAGGAGGCAGAGGTTGCTGTGAACCGAGATTGCACCACTGCACTCCAGCCTGTGCGACAGAGCTAGATTCCGTCTCAAAAACCAAGAAAAAAAAAGGGAATAAAGTCAAGAGACTTGTCCAATCATTTTACAGCTGCTGCTGCCGCGAATAAAGTGTTTACATTACCCAGTTCCCCGTCTGGTTCTTCCAGCTCACATAACTCATTATTTTACAAGGTGTTTCTGTAAACAATTCACTAAACAGCCGTCCTTGCAAACAGTTCTGCTGCTCTGTAATCCAAGATTTTGGATAACATCATTTTTAACACAAACATAAATTTCAATAAAACTAAAGAGCTGTTTACTGGGAGTAGAGGTCTCATCAGCAATGCAACACACAAAGCAAAGCCCGGATGGCTCAGGCAGGGGGCGCGCGGATCTCTCGCAGCAGACAAAGGAGAAGCAGCCGTCAGCGCGCCCTCAGCGCCCGCGCATGCCCCGTGCCCGCGGGATCAGGTGCCACCGGGAAACAGTTGAAAGCGCCCTGACGGCTGGAGTCAGCCCTGCTCGGAGAGCAATGCTGCCCTGCTACTCGAGTTGTGTGGTTTGGGGCAAGTTGGGTAATCCTGCTTAGCCTCAGTTTTCCCATCTGTCGCATGAAGAAAAGACCACCTTGCAGAGTTGCTGTGACGACTAAAGAGATAAACCCATATACGTTTTCTTAGTCTGCGGTCGATGCTCAGTAATAAATGATATCTGTTATTACCATATGCCATCCCAGCTCTAATCATCATCCCAAATAGGCAGAGGATATCACCACAGTGACACCGCTGTGCTCAGACCAAGGATGTAGAGAATTAAATGGAGACAGATTTAATACCCATCCCTCTTTAGATGCTCGTCTGGAATTTGGGCTGTCTGGAAGTGGGTTATCCACTCATGTCCCTCATCCTGCCTGTGTATTCAAGGGTTCCTTCCTCTGCTGCGGCAAGAATAGAGATTGGAATCTGTGAGTGTAGTAAGTGAAGACAGGTCTTGAAAAAGCAGCACCGAGTGAATGGAGCCACCACAGCGTTCAGCGGCGGAAAGTCTGAAGGAGAGCTCCAAGCTCAGAACCACTACAATCTCATTATTAGACTTAACATTCTGTGTTAATCAATCCATCCTAAAACCCCACCTCTGAAGCAGACACAGAGGCCAAATATAACACTTCCTACACAGCATCCAATGCAGGATGTTGTTCAAACATTGATGAGTTTCAAACCCTCTATTAATATAAAGATGTTTTAAGCCACATCTAAAAACCAAACTTGACCTTGGAGGGAGAAAGGAGTCAAAGACAGATATTTATAATATAAATTTTCTTTCTGAAGCTACAGAGGAATGTCAAATAATATCACAGTTTAACTATTTATTTTACTTTTTTTCCTCCCCAAAAAGGGAAAACGGATGTTCTGGAATTTAAAAAATCAAAGAAAATAAAAATACAACAGAACATTCTATTGTTTCTCCAGGTCCAAAAATACATGTATATACTTAGCTGGCAAAAAAAGAAAAGAAAAGAAAAACAGACTTTGACAAAGAAAGGCATTTCCCTGGGAATATTCTGATTCTGGAAGGATAGCGGTCAGGCATTTATTCTGTATTGCTACTCCTTGAGCAGAACCTGCCAAATATCTTCCTTTACCAGTTGCAGTTACCATGAGAATGCCACAGAAAAAGCTCTGGGCAGCCATGGAGTCTTAGCTGGATCTATAGTAAAAGAAGTCAGGTATCTTCCCACCTTCCCAGAAAGACTATGTTGGGGCTCCGAAAACAACACCCCAGAATGAAGCCCTCAGCAGCAGCCTCAGAAGCAAATGATTTTCTCTGACCTTCTCTTGCCCTCCTGTCTCTCAGTCCCATTCTCCCCAGAGGCTAGCTGTAGAAACCAGAACCCCTTTCCCGAAAGTCAGTCACAAAACCTAAAAATATTAATTTAACTTTCCCTCCACCCTATCTGTATAAAAACTGGCCATATGGGCTGAGCATAGTGGTACACGCCTGTAATCCCAATACTTTGGGAGGCTGAGGCAGGAGGATCACTTGAGCTCATGAGTTCAAGACCAGCCTGGCCAACATGATGAAACCCCACCTCTACTAAAAATACAAAAATTAGCTGGGCATGGTGGTGGGCCCCTGTAGTCCCAGGTACTCAGGAGGCTGAGGCAGGAGAATCACTTGAACCTGGGAGGCAGAGGTTGCAGTGAGCTGAGATCGTACCCCTGCACTACAGGCTGGGCAACAGAGCAAGACTCTGTCTCAAATAAGTAAATTAATAAAAATTAAATCTGGCCACAAAGAAATTATCCAACCTACATTGTTTGATAGTAGGTCATAAGATCCCCATTCCAGAGAGGGTCCTGCCCCACACTCAGAAGGAAGAAATGCTCGCTCAAAGAGGCCAGGAAGAATCTAGACAGACAGGTCTTGCTGGGCTTCCCAGCTCATTTTGCTAGCCTTAGATCTACCCTTTTCCTCCAATCATCTTCCTACATGGCTGTCCATACTTTGTTGACCATAAGCATAAAAATGGACAATGTCCCCTGTATCTTCAAGTCTTCATTCTGAAGGCTCCTGTGAATACACGTTAAATAAATGCATATGCCTTTTCTTTAATGAATCAACCTCCCTCATGTCAGTGATTTTCAGCAAACCTTCGGGAACCAAAAGCCTTGGCCCCCACAACTATGGCATGGGCTAAAAGTAAACTTCTACATGCAGATGAATTTGGTACCTCAGAAATATATACATAATTAACACAAGATTAAGTATCCGTAATTTATATTTGGGGAGGGAGGCGAAAGGAAAACAATCACAAGACACAGGAAAGCTCAGGGACATAAAACAGCTCAGGGAGCTTGTGCCCCTTTGAGAAGGCAGCTTTGCTCCTGTGCTGTGTCCAGGAGTTCAGAGCCTCAACCACGTACAGTTCTTAAGGACCACCGGATGCAATTGAAAAGACCTTGGAGTTGATGCAACCTCTTCCCATGGCCTGTCTGCCACAGAGGTGAGCGTCTAGAGTGGCTGTCACCACCAGGGAACTCTGAGTGGGCCAAGGAAGGAAGTCATCCCTCCTGCATTCAACTCATTAATCACAGCTGTTAGGTAAAGAGGCCCTGGGGGTTCCCATAGTACAGTGATAGATATTCCCTACCCACAGCCAAGCCTAATCCAGGGTGCTTGGAGGCACTGGGACTCTCTGGTCAGGGCCAACCTCCCAGGCTCTGTTCAGTATGACCATAAGGGTAATAAGAATCTCTCTGTCCAGGCAGGACACAGTGGCTCACGCCTGTAATCCCAGCACACTGGGAGGCCAAGGCGGGCAGATCACCTGAGGTCAGGAGTTCGAGACCAGCCTGACCAACATGAAGGAACCCCATCTCTACTAAAAATACAAAATTAGCCATGTGTGGTGGCACATGCCTGTAATCCCAGCTATTCAGGAGGCTGAGGCAGGATAATCACTTGAACCCAAGAGGCAGAGGTTGCAGTGAGCCAAGATCACACTATTGGACTCCAGTTTGGGCAACAAGAGAGAAATTCCATCTCAATAAAAATAAAAAATAAAAAGAATCTCTCTGTCCAAAAGTTCCTTCTCCCACACCCTCCAAATGCACCACACCCATCTTCCCAGGCTAAATGCTCCAGAGTCCTATCTTTGAATTGCCCTGTCCAGAAACCTCCTTTAAAATGCAAATACACTTAAGGCAGATTTTGAGAAAGCACTTGAGCTTGTGCCAGTTCTCTAAGGAGAGAGGAGGCTGGAGGAAGAGGCAGGAAGGAAAACTGCTTAGAAAGGGGCAGTCCAAGTGGGGGCCCAGGAGAGGCTCTGAGGCTAAAAAGGAGATTCCCACGTGGAACGTGATTTCTTAAAAAACAAGCTTCCAGTGTGAGACCTAGGCCCTGGCTAACGTCCAGAAGGATCTAGAATAGGATGAGGAGTCTTCTTACAGTGATTATTTCATTCTCCCATAATTTGTCCTATTTTCAATGATCTAGATCAGGGCTTGGCTACTGCAGCCAAGTCTGGACCAGCGCCTGTTTTGTACCTATATGCTAAAAATAATTTTTTCCTTTTTAAATGATGAGAAATCAAAAGAAAAATAATATTTCATGGCATAAAAAATATATGAAAATCACATTTCACTGCCCATAAGTAAAGTTTTGTTGGAACGCGGTCACACCCATTCTTTTACATATTGTCTATAGTTGCCTTCTGCTGTAAGATATTTCCACAAAGCCTAAAATATTTACTGTCTGGCTCTTTACAGAAAAAGTATCTGGATCCATGACCTAGACAACGGTAAGAGGATGTGCTTTGCGGCCCATGTTCTGGGTGGAAGCTGTGCCACTTAACTCCTCAGGCAAGTCCCTTAATTTCTTCATCTGTAAAACGGGGGCAAGTCCTTGTAGAATTAGAGTGAGAACTAAATAAGTGTTTGAATAAACACTTGGCCCAGGGTCTGGTGCATAGTAAGTGTTCAATAAATATTAGCTGTTACTATGTTTTAATGTGATTAGACATTAGTAAGAAAGTGCATCATCAGCTGGATTCTATAGATGGATTAGGAAGATGCTGCATGGTAAACACACCTGAGAGCAATAACTTCAGCATACCCCGAGGATGACCCTGTATGGCAGACACACCTGAATGTGTGTTCTGACCTAGGGAATCTGAGCGTGGCCAAGCCAGAGATTCATTCTTCGTCTTTGAGGAACATCTGGAATATCTGAGCCTTTAGCCTCTCCCATGGAACACCAAGTGTGCAGGGATTAAAGTCCTGAGTTTTGGATTAGATGAAGGTTGCCAGGTGGAGGTCCTTGGGGTTAGGGTGCTGAGTGAAATGGTATATACACTGCAGGCTGTTTGCAAGCAGCAGCAGTTTTGCTGCCCAGCCCGCTGCCACTGGACTCCTTCCCCTGTATGTAATCCCTTAATAAAACCCAGTGTCTCGGCCGGGTGTGGTGGCTCATGCCTGTAATCCCAGCACTTTGGGAAGCCAAAGCGGGCAGATCACCTGAGGTCAGGAGTTCGAGACCAGCCTGGCCAACATGGCAAAACCCCATCTCTACTAAAAATACAAAAATTATTTGGGCATGGTGGCATGTGCCTATAGTCCCAGCTACTCAGGAGGCTGAGGCAGGAGAATCCCTTGAACCCGGAAGGCAGAGGTTGCAGTGAGCCAAGATCATGCCACCGTGTTCCAGCCTGGGCAACAGAGTAAGACTCCATCTCAAAAAAAGACAAAAAATAAAAAATAAAACCCCATGTCTCATTTGCTGGCTCTGGGTCTCTTCTTTGGCCTCTTGAGCCTGGAGCCTTCCCTACTGAGGTTAATAGGGGTTTGGCACAACAATGGCAGACCCTGAAATCATTTGAAAATGATGAGGGGTACAGCTACACCTTCCATCACATTCTCCACGGAGACTCTAGACTTGGATTTTGCACCTAAAGATTGTTTTCTTGATTAAATAGAAAATGTCAAAGCACAAAGATAAGATGGATATATTTGTTCACTGGGCACATTTATTTCATTATTTATCGAGGCAGAGTCTCCCTCTGTCACCCAGGCTGGAGTGCAGTGGCATGATTTCGGCTCACTGCAACCTCTGCCTTAGGTTCAAGCAATTCTGCGTCAGCCTCCTGATTATCTGGGATTATAGGCATGTGCCACCATCCTTGACTACTTTTTTTGTATTTTTAGTCGACATCATGTTGGCCAGGCTGGTCTTGAACTCCTGACCTCAAGTGATCCCCGCCCCACCCCTGCCGCCCACTTAATGCCTCAGCCTCCCAAAGTGCTGGGATTATAGGCATGCCCGGCCACTGAGCAGATTTATGTGTGTGTATGTGTCTGTGTACCTGTATGTAGCCTAAGTCTCAGAGTAAAATGGAGTTCTTAAACTGAGTCTTAAACTAAATCTGCTGCTCTAGAATATGTTACTACCCTGAATACAGCAATATAGTCCTGAAAAATCCAAGCAACTAGATCATGCCTAGGTTTGCAAATCACACATTCAAGGGAAATTCAGCTTCACTCAGGAAGCCACATGTGATGAAAGCTGACAACTGAAGGGAAAGATACCATTGGTGACTGAGGCCACTGAGGGAGTGCACGGGAACACCAGGCTTCAGAACTGAGCAACAGGGGCAGGCACTGGTAACTCAGGCCAGACCAGCCAGAGCTAAGTGGCATCCACTGCCTCTTTCTGGGAAGCTGCAGCTCTGAGCCGGCAGTCAGTGGGGCCTCATCTAGCTCATGCGCAGCTGTAGCTGATTTGAGTTTGACCCAGGTGGGCCAGCCTCCTTGAGCCTCCAACTTCAGTATGCTGGATACTTCACCTGGATACTTGTCAAACATCCAGGTCTCTGGCTCTGGCTCCAGAAATTCTGACTCAGTTGGGAAAGGGAGAGAAGGAGATGGTAGAGTTCACAACCAACCCACACTTGGAAATCACTGGAAAAAGCCAAAGCATTCCATTTCCATGATGGCAGCTAGGGCAGTTTCCATCTCTCAGCAAGCACATATTAGACAAGCATACGTGACTGGGAGTGTGCTAGGTGCTGCCAGGAGGGTTTTGGACTTTTAAAAAATATATCTTAGGGCCTGTGTTAAGGAGCATAGAAATGAGCTGTGTATATGCTCGCATGTGTGTAATTTAAGAAAGAGCAGGAAAATAGGCAAATAAAAAGGTGAGATAACAAATAAAGGTAGACACGTCCCTTCTTCTCTTGTAACATTTGGGGAACAACATCATGTTCTCTTCTATTCATCTAAAATAACAAAAAGGGTAGTGATGTGAATGAGGTCAGGGAGTTTCTCAAAGGCCTTTCTTTAAACAGTAGAAGGTGAGTAACTAATAGTCCCAGAACCAGCATGTGGAGTGCAGGTCCAGACAGGCAGATCCCATATCCAGGCCTGCTGAGAACAAGAACAAGAAGAGGACCCATCTCTGCCTGGCTAATATGTGACTTAAAGCATCATGAAAGCATCATTGGTTCTTTTGACAACTATTAAGATGAAGAACTGAACTTCAGTGCTCATTATGCAGCAGAGGAACTGAAGCCCAGATGTGGTCAATTATGTGCTCAACGCCACACAGATGGAGCCAAGACTTGAACTGGAAGCCCCTTTGATGACCATATTTGACCTACACTGTTTTTTCAGGATATGCATAGCTAGCTGGTCACATATACAAAAATAAGCAAAGCTAAGACCAGCACCTACAGTACATTATGTACCTGGAACATGGAGGGTACTCAATAAATATTTGTCAGATGAATAAATGTGCTGTTTAAAAGATACGCAATGTTGGATCAGATGGCTGTGAAGGGCGTTAGTTCCCCATCTGATGGGTTCCCCACAAAACATGCCTAGCAATCAAACAAGCTGTATTGATTCCTATGTTCCCAGAACAATAATAATAATAACACTATTAAACACTTACTAGGGGCTAGGCACTTGCTTTATATCTGTTGACTTAATCTTTACAACAATCCTTTGAAACAGGAATTATGATTATCACCATTTCGCAGAGGAGGAAACTGAGGCACAGAGAGGTTAAAGCAGCACAGGCCCTTACTTCATAATGCTTACAAGAAAAATTCTAGAACAACTAAATTCTAACTGATGGATGCAGCATGGGATTTATTATCCAAATAGGAGTTTGAATGTATTAAAGCAACAGGAATTAGCCTGTGGGAAAAATCATCCTAGGCTGTGGAATTGGAGAAAAGGTCATGGTGGAGGTGGGATTCCAGCTGCATCCAAAGATACACACAAGACTGCAGGATAAGGGAAATGGCATAAACAAAGGCCCAGGGCCAACATATAGAGGGCGTGCCCAGAGACCTTCTGCCTGGAATGGAAACCGTGCCTCAGGGATTAGCCAGACATAAATTTGAATACTGTGGGGTAGAGTCAGAGTACAGAAGGCTCAGACCCAAGCTAGGGAGCTTGGCTGGTTGTTTAAGAAGCCTGTCTAGTTTCTTGACTAGGAAACAGCCCAACAAGAAGTGAACTTAAGGGACGTCAGCTGGGCAATAGCCTATAAAAACAGTGGGAGAGGGCAGCAGCTTGAAAGGCCTGGAGACCAATAAGGCAGAGGCTGCATTAATCCAGGCCTGGAGGCAACAGAAATTGAGAAAAGAAGACACAGCTGTGAGAATATATTATTAAAAATTAAGTAGCCATGCTGAGTACCTCGTCCAGGCCAGGCCCTAGAGGATGCAACAAGGTAAGCTCAGCAGCGGGGCTTATGAGGTAAGCATACCGAGGTAACCTCAAGACCAAGCCTCCGAACTTACCTCGTTGCATCCTCACCACAAACCTGGGAGAAGGGCCATTACTGTCCCCATTCTAAAGAAAAGAAAACCAAGGCCCCAACTTCACTGCCTGTGCTTCTAGTGATATAAACAGGCGCTGGCAACACACTGGGTGCCTTAATTTCTTATCGGGAATAGCTCCTTTTTGTTTCTTCAAAGCCGTTTGAGGTCAGGGAAGTAGCTGAAGGTTGATATGGTTTGGCTGTGTCCCCACCCAATTCTGAACTTGAATTGTTTCTCCCAAAATTCCCACATGTTGTGGGAGGGACCCAGATGGAGGTAATTGAATCATGAGAGCCAGTTTTTCCTGTGCTATTCTCGTGATAGTGAATAAGTCTCATGAGATCTGCTGGGTTCATCAGGGTTTCTGCTTTTGCTTCTTCCTCATTTTTCTCTTGTTGCCACCATGTAAGAAGTGCCTTTCACCTCCACCATGATTCTGAGGCCTCCTCAGCCTTGTGGAACTGTAAGTCCAATTAAACCTCTTTTATTCCCAGTTTCAGGAGTGTCTTTACCAGCAGTGTGGAAACGAACTAATACAGGGGTGACGAGTAAACTAATTGGAGTTTGTTGTGTCTGAGCTAACAGAGAGACACACTGGTTTAGGGAGCTGAAAATCCTAGCCGGCATTCTCACAGCTTTGTCTATGAGAATACAGGAGGCTGCCCAATTGACAGATGTGACTGTGGCTAGGAGGGCCCTGTGAAAAGGGAAGAAACTGGCCCTTACCGACCATCCTGGACCTTTACATCTCAAGTCTCATTTAACCCGTATAAAATGGGTATTGCTTAGGCCCTTTGAAAGGTAACATGCTGGGCCAGGGGAGGTGCCTCATGCCTGTAATCCCAGCACTTTGGGAGGCCGAGGCAGGTGGATTACCTAAAGTCAGAAGTTCCAGACCAGCCTGACCAACATGGTGAAACCCCCATCTCTACTAAAAATACAAAAATTAGCTGGACGTGGTGGTGGGCACCTGCAATCCCAGCTACTCAGGAGGCTGAGGCAGGAGAATCACGTGAACCCAGGAGGCGGAGGTTGCAGTGAGCCAAGATTCTGACATTGCACTCCAGCCTTGGTGATAAAGCAAGACTCCGTCAAAAAAAAAAAAGAAAAGATAAGAAAGGTAGCATGCTGAGTGTTAAGTAGCTAGCCCACAGAGAAGCTGGGATAGGCCCAAGCCAGACACTTTCTACCCAAGAAGCCATACACAGCAGGGTGTGGGCTGGCTCCACTGGGAATGTGTGGGCCCTTCTTATGGAACTGCTCTTGAGGTCTCTTTGGCCGCAAGCTGTGGATTAAAAGGTGTAGGCAAAAGTTCATGTTTTAATCCACAGCTTGGTGATTCTTTTCTGAAAGAATCCTGGCTCTTCAATGCAGGTATAGTCAAGAAAAGAAAGTAGTCAAGAAAAGTCTTACCAAAGCAACATAGCTTAGTAAATTGCATATGTACATTTTCTTCTCTTTTATGAACATTCTTATTCCATGATTAGACATCAACTCTTTACAAATCGAGACAGCATAAATGGTGACAGATTTGTCGCTGTGTTGCAAATACTATCCCTTCAGGGGTCTTTGGAGCTTGTGGAAAAGTAAGTCTACCAATCCACCAGCAGATGTCTCTGTTTTGCCTAAGTGAATAGGACTCCCTCTGTTCTCAGCCACTCCATTTCAGATCCAATTAAAGAAAACCCTTTCTCAGATTGTCTCCAGAGAGCACAACACGCTTAAAAGCAAAGAATTTTCATCCTCCTTAATTTTTTAAATGGAAAAATGTAATGAAATAGTTTCTCTATCTCGTAAAAATCAGCATTCAAGTCTCATATATCCATTTCTTGTAAATCTTATAAAACCAAGCTTATACTGGTAGTTACCAGGGGCTGAGGAAGAAAGGAATGGACAGTTATTATTTAATGGATACAGAGTTTCCGTTTTATAAGATGAAAAGAGTAGAGATGGATCGTGGTGACAGTTACACAATATTATGAATGTATTTAATGCCACTAACTGTACATTAGAAATAGATAAAATGGCAAGTTTTGTTTATGTATTTTATCACAATAAAAAAAATTGAGGGGAGAAAAAAAAACCCTATACCAAAGAATATACTACCCTCAACTTTAATCCTTACTATAAATTCCACTCATGAACTGGCAAAATTAGCTTAAGGAAAGTGGATTCATCCCAAAGTTAAAAGTTTACATTCTGGGCTCTCAAAGTAAAAGTTTATTAATGGACCACCTTTTGTGAATAATTAAATAAGTCCATCTTGGGTGGAGATGGAACATCTCCTTTTGGAAGTTTTTGTGATAGAAGAGATGCTGGAAAAGAATTTAACCTTATGATGGAAGTCATTTTTCATTTAAAATATCCCTACCATGTGTGATCCAGAGGCTCTATTACTTTCTTCCTGTTACACCTTTTCCCCTCAAGAACTCTGAATTTAAAAATTAAGTAGAAAATACTAATTAATATTTGCTAAGTTTTTTTTTTTTCCCTCAGCAAATTGTAGCCCCATTTTCAGTCAATCCATGTAGCCCTTGAGAAATGGCTCCCCTGTGTCAAAGCATGCCTAGTCCTGTAGGAACCCTTTTCAGCCAGCAAGACCCTCCGGACAGGGAAAACTTATCCAGAACCTCTGAACACAAACTGCCAGAAACTAAAACTTTGCCCAAGGCAAAGTGTTCCTGTTAAGATTCAGGTTTCTATGGCAACACCTTTTTACATCCTGACCACTAAGCCAAACTCATCTATTTCACACTCAAAAACACACATACACATGAAAAGGAGCACTTTAGGAACAGACTGACCCTAAGAGAAATAAAACCACAAGAACTTCCAGTAAATTTATTCAGAAGATCTCAAAATTGCACTTAAAATTCTAATTCAGTTCAATGAATTAGCTTACATTGAAAAATGCATTTGCAAATGGAGGGCACATTAGGGATCTTAGCCCAAACATAGCTCTGATCCTTTTCCAGCTGAGTGTTGGTCTGACTCTCATGTTAACCTTTCCTGTGTCTGGGAGAGAGCGTCAGCCTTGATGCAGCGTTGATCCAATTCTCCTGTGCTAAGCAAGACTCGGTTTCATTTAGTCACTGTGTATCACTTTCCTTTGTATTCAAGGAAGAAGCTGCCATTGGTGTTATTTTCTTGCATAAACCCCTGTTCTGGCTCAAACTGTACTAATGAGTGACCAGAATTTACTGCCATGTTGGACAAACAGGGCCAGTTGTGCTTTAGATGTTTCCTTTCACTGGAAATAGCCGTGAGAATGTGTCAATCAGCTGGTATTATCCCACCAGTGGCATCTCACTAAAGCCTTCCCTTTTGTATTTTTAGCCATAATCTGACAGGTGAACACCATCCAACTATTTGAATGCTGCTCCCCTTATGGAAGCTTTCAGAGGAATTTGGAGCTAAAGTTGCCAGCAACAGAGGGCCACAGCTAATGTCATAGAGCTGCTCAGTTTTAGATTAGGCCTATGAAAACTTTGCACCACAGATCCTCCCCAGCTGTAATCTAGGTGGGAGGAAGTCCCTCTAGCTCTGCAGCTGTCCTATCAAAAGAAAAGTTTCTCCATGGAAAACTCCACTTGTGACCAAGAGAGATGGAATTGGAGATCTGACAGGGAGGAGCTGTCAGAGCCCAGAAGACAGTGTGAAGTCATGGTCCTGGTGGCCAGACAGGCCTGCTTAGAGCCTGGCTCTGTCACCTGTTACTATGTGGCCTTCAATAAGTCACTTAAACTCTTAGACCTCAGTTTCTTCATTTATAAAATGGCAATTACAAAATCCATTTGGCTGGTATAATGGGGATACTTTTCTACAAATAGTAAATGCATGCATTTTTTTACTAAATGTCTGAATGAAGCCTAACTATGTATATAGATATGTATACAAATTATAAACTGTAAATTTTTACAGCAAACACACCCAGATTAAGAAACAATGTAACCAGCACCTCATTCCCTCCCAAGAGTAGCCATAGCCTGACACTTAACACCATAGACTAGTTTTGCCTCAATTTGAACTGGATCTAAATGGAATCTTACAGTATATACCCTTTGTGTCTTGGCTTTTTCTACCCAGCATGATATTTCTCTGAGAAATATCCATGTTGTTGTGAGAAGCAATGGATTGTTCCTACTCATTGCTATACAATATTCCATTGTATGTTTTTAAAAAATATATACCATTGTATATGTATATATTCCATTGTATGTTTTCTTAAAAGTCCATTTAAATAATATTCCCTTCAATCTACTTTCTCCAAGGCCAAGTACTGTATTTTTTTGGTTTTCGTGTGTGTGTGTGTGTGTGTGTGTGTGTGTGTGTGTGTGTGTGTGTTTAATGGAGTCTTGCTTTGTCGCCCAGGCTAAAGTGCAGTGGCATGATCTCGGCTCACTGCAACCTCCACTTCCCTGGTTCAAGCCACTGCATTCCAGACTGGGTGACAGAATGAGACTCCATTTAAAAAAAAAAAAAAAAAAAAAAAAGAAAGGTAGATATTACCATTAGAGTTATTACCTTACCATCCTCATCATTGTTACAACTCTAATAACTCATATAACCCAAAGCAGTTCTGTTCTCTTGAGCATATTAGGAGAGCACCTCCCAACATATTCTTAGGAGGGTCTATAGTTGTTTCCCTTAAAGGAACAATTAATGATGACTGTGCTGGTCCTAGAGGTCTCCCCTAGACCCCCTTTTCACCATTCCCCTTTCTTTATCTACCTTTCTTTCTCCACCTTTCTTTACCCATTCCACCTAACTCCTTGCCCCAAAGCATCTTGGCTGTTTTCTTCTAGGAAATGTGGTAGTCTACAGTGAGACCCCCATCACTCAGTTAAAGAAACCAGAGGGTCTCCAAGAAAGGGGAGCCAGAGGAAATGTTCTTTCCAAAAGTGTGTATGTCTATATGATCACAACGGCTTCCAAAACACCCAAAAGTGAAAAAAAAAATGGTTAAATTATGTTTGAGCATTGATAATAGCTGAAACTCAGAAAATCTTTAATAATCCACAGCAAGAAATGAGCTTACTATATATACTTGCTTTGAAAAGCCCTTGCATATGTAACCTGATTATCCAACCTCCTTCTCATTTCCATCATTGAGCATCACAAATTCGTATTCACATTCCTTTTGTCTAAACTTTGAAGGTCACCATGTTTCTGTTCCCTGTCCCATATCACCCTCAACTTTGGCCAGGATGCAATATTGTTCACATCAATAGATGTAAAATATTGTCTATTGTTAATACCCTCTTAAAGACATTTACACTCCTGTGCCCAGGGTTGCTGAGTGTTCAGGATTCTCCACTACAATCTTAATTTTGAGTTTCTCTTTCACTGTTCCTATAAATTAACTTACAATTTTTCACTCTAGGGGTCCCAATTTGGGATTTGAAAATATGGTCTATATATCTTTCTATTCTCACTTCAAAAGAGGCCAGAGAGATTTTTCAATATCTTACATACAAAGAGAAAAGGAATGTTTAGGCAAAGATTTCCAGGACCTCATAACAGTTCCCTATTCTTCCCTAAGGTGGGTGTTAAAAAGCCCACTTTGTGAACCCAGGTGGCCAGAAAATCAAATCAAGAACCTGGAGTACTGTATTCACTGAGCTGTTACCCTGGAGCGAGCTGAGCAACTTGGTTCTTTTTGGTTCCCCACAGACAGAGCCAGGCCATGGCGTCATTCTTCCTTGGTGGCTCCTCTAGAAGTTGTGGACTCTTGCTCCACCTCACTTTTCTTCTCCATCAAATGGGACTAATGAGGACATTATGCAACATAATTGCTGTTTATGGAGAGCCTCCTCATCTGAGATGAAAGACATTTGAACCAGGTAAAGCTTGTTCAAGGCGAGTTAATGCTTTGATTAGCAGAGTTCAAGGAAGAAAAGTATACCTCATGTCATCTGAAAAAGATCCTGCTTGCTGGGAGAAGCAAGGTTTCTCTTTACAGAGGACTTGTGGGGATTTTTTTGGTTCTCTTTTGAATGGTGTTCACAATGCTTGAATTTCATTCCATGCTTGACGTTAGAGGAAATCCTCAAACACAAAGGGAAATCTAACTCATTAGAACCATGCAACATTCAAATCATTCTTTCCACATAGCCAAGCACAGAGTCAGTGCTCAGTAAAGATTTGCTCCATGGCCCAATAAATTACTTTATTTGCTCAAATCTGGCCCAGTGTCCAGAAATAGGTTCAAAGATTGACATAACAGTTTCAAATCACAAAACAATGAAGAATCCAATGAAACACATGACATGATCATTTTGAGTTACGAAAAATGTTCATGTTCCATTAAGAATCATTTAGAAAGCCACTCACATATTTCCACAGGCTGAAGGCTGTGCATGTAAACAACAGCAAACTGACACACAGTTCAAGTTAGTTTGCAGTATTTGAGTCTATAGAGAGAGAAACTCTAAAGTTCTGTGACAAATTTTTAAACAAAAACATCAGAACTTACACACCCTCATTAGTACAAACCTCAGGAGGCTACATCTGTATTATAACAATGATACCATTGCTCAAAGCATTTTAAGATCCCTCTTTAGAAATACTACACAGAGCCTGAGGCCTGTTCTTTTTAATATATGCTGTAGTGGCAAATCTTCATATTTGGAGGGTAAGTTTAATTCTCGTAGATAACAAAAGGGCATTAGGTACTGGTTGGTGATTGCGTATCCCACATTATAAAACAAAAGGGCAATGTGATTGCCATGTAATGAGAATTCATTTTCCTACGGGCTTTTACACTGGCTCTAAAAGCAAATCCAGAGAAATAGTTACAGAAATGATTTTTGAGGATTGATTCAGTAAATCTACCCACTCCACAGAGGGAACAAAACAAGAAGAACACATCATAAGTGTCATTACAGCCGACACCTAGATGTTAGGGTCCACATGAGCAATGTATCTAGCATAACAGGACCTCATTTACCTTTGCATCTGCACCTACCTTGGCCTGACCCATGGTTCAAATAACCTCAAAGGTGTCTACAAAATATAATACCAAGGGCTGGGCACAGCGGCTCACACCTGTAATCCTAGCACTTTGGGAGACCAGCCTGGCCAACATGGTAGAACTTCGTCTCGACTAAAAATACAAAAATTAGCTGGGCATGGTGGTGCACATCTGTAATCCCAGCCATTCAGGAGGCTGAGGCAAGGGAATCACTTGAACCTAGGAGGCAGAGTTTGCAGTGAGCCAAGATCGTGCAGCTGCCCTCCAACCTAGGCAACATCTCATCTCAAAAAAAAAACCTTCATTCAAAAAAAAAAAAAAAAAAAAGACAGTTTTTTTGTAGCACTCTGTAATTAATATGGTATATTTTAAAATATTCAATAATAAAAATGTGCCACTATTTATTGTATCAGGAACAGAGAAGTCATCTTTCAACTAGGTGACATTGTGTTGATGAAACCTCCTTATCATATACAAAGGCTAAACCAGCAGGGCAAAGGAGGAAAATAGGAAGTGAAAAAGCCACGAGAAATGTGAGATCTTAAATCTAAATCAAATACCTTTTTTGTTACCCGTAGAGTCATCATTTCTTAACATTTCTTACCACCAGTACTTTTTACCAGACTCATTCATTGCATTAGAATATCTAGAACCTTGGGCAAGTTACTGAACCTGGGTGTGGGGGGAGGGAGAATATCTACAACCTCTAAGACCAGTAAACAACCAGAAGAATTCCTAGGCCAGTACTTCTAAGCTAATTCTGGAAAATATTATAGAGAAGGATTGAACGGCCGTTTTCTGGTAGCACAGGGAAGAGTGGTACACATGGGAAAGAGTCTATGTGACTGGACTTGTATTGTCTTGCAGAGACAATTCATTCACCAATGGTTGTCCAAATACATACCAAAGATCAAAATCATAGCTCTTTGTGCCTATAGCTATTTGCACACGGAGGTCAAATTGTGTTCCCTCATTTACCGTGGGTAGTAGGGCATAAATATCTTCTAACTGTCCCAGTTTGCACGAAACTGTCCTGGTTTTAGCACTGGCAGCTCCACATCCCAGGAAACCTCTCAGTTTCAGGCACACCAGAACAAACCATTGGTCAGAGGAAAAGGAAGCCCACATGAGGCTATAAGATATATTTCAGTGGCCCATCAAGAAGGGAAGCCAGCAATCCTGACATCAGTCATTAGGTCATTTTGTTCTACTCGGCTGGTGCTCACCTCCAAGAACTTTCCCAAGCTTGTGACCCAACATGGTAAGAGAACAAAATGACGGTAAGCTCTGGCCCCTACTGTGGCGTGAAGCTTGAGCTATGCCACACTGCCTTCCTGGGCCTCAGAGCTATAACGCGTAGGTGAGGAGCTGCACCAAATCAGTGTTTTCAAACTCCAAACAACAGTTTGATTTTCATGGGCCAGAAAATCAATGTAGGCTTGCAAATAGCATTTTAGAATAATAGAATAAAATGAAATTAGTAGAACATGTGAGAGGGCAATTGCATGTGACGAGGAAATAGTTTGTAAAATGTGTTTCAGCTACATACTTATGTCCGTGTGTACTGGGTGTCGGTAAAATCTAGTGTTTAGTGCGGGTTGCAAAGTCCATATATGAAATAATCTCCAAACTTTCTGCCAGCTCTAGAATTTTGTATCCTACAGAAGTCATCCTAATAATTTCTTCCCTTATGTGTGTCATGAGATTTCATAACTAAATAGAGTGCCTGGGACTTCCTTCATTGGGCAATGAGTTATATTATTTTTATAAATTGTTTTTCTCTTTTATTATTGTAAGGAAACGTCGTCCTTCACCTATTTATAGCACCCGGCACAGAGTCTTACAGTTAGGTCACTGTCAGTAAATGTTTCTCTCTCTCTTTTTTTTTTTTTTTTTTTGAGACCATCTCACTTGTCACTCAGGCTGGAGTGCTGTGGCACAATTACAGCTCTCTGTAGCCTTGACCTCTCAGGTTAAAGCAATGTGCCTGCCTCACCTCCCAAGTAGCTGGGGCTACAGGTTTGTGCCACAGCGCCCAGCTAATAATTTTTATTTTTTGTAGAGACACGGTCTCCCTAGGTTGCCCAGGCTGGTCTTGAACTCCTGGCCTCAACCAATCCTCCTGCCTCAGCCTTCCAAAGGGCTAGGATTACAGGCATGAGCCACATGCCCAGCCAAGAAATGTGTCTTATATTCCAGCATACCCACAAGAACACACTCAAACATCATCATTGGTGCCATCTTTCAGCTCCAGCAAAAGCAGAAATCCCAGGGCTGGATGGTTGTCCCAGCCAGCAAGAGCATGGGCTCTTGAATACTTTTGCCTTTCAACTGAGAGAAAAGTCAGAGATCCCAGTATAGGCCACAACCATGCAATAGCAACCACCGCAGATGCAAAGTCTGACCTTGAGGTAAGATGCTGTTTCAACAGCAACCTGGTTCAACTGCTGAAGAGATGAACACACCAGCAAGGGAAAAGCAAATAAGAAAAAAGATGGAAAACATAGACCCTAGAATTAAAAACAGGTACACACTAATCATACACCAGCAATGACGTCAAGGAGTGTGAAATCTGACAGGCACCGCCTGCGCGTTGACAAGAAGTATAATTTTATGGATTGTCGCTTTATAATGGCAGGGTATAGAAAAAATAAAGGTTAGCAATTTTTACGTCAGGAATCTAATAGGGAATGCTTTTGTTTTCTACCCTGTCCCGCCACCAAAAGCTATGCAGGAATTTCCATATAATCAGGACTTCAAGTAAAAATTTCAGCATCCTGAAAAGAAAAATGTCATTTCCTCTTAAATCACACTTATTTCCACGGGTAATTCTGAAGTTTGTTAAAAGGACAGAAATGGAGAAGGTTCATATTTATGGTTCCCAGTCTTATAAAAAATTAGGAAGTGAAACTGCTTTTCCTAAATATAAGAACAGATCAGAAATTACAACTGAAGGGGCCCACTGCAGCAGTTCATGCCTATGATTCCAGCACTTTGGGAGGCAGAGCGGGGAGGATCACTGGAGACCAAGAGTTCAACACCAGCCTGGGCGACATAGTGAGACCCCCAATCTCTACAAAAAGAAATTTAAAACATATTTTAAAAATTAAATGACACATTAAAATTTCACTTTTTACAAGCATAAAATTAGGCCACATCATGAGCATGGCTGGCCATGGGATGGGCTCATGCCCTAATGAAGGTGCCCAAGCCCCTGCGGCCACATCTCACACAGGGGAGGGAACTCCATCCCAGTAAGAAAAATGACATGATATGGAGTGTGCTGACAGGGAGAGGGGTCATCCAGCCAGGTGTGGAGGGACACAGCATGAGGAGGCAGACAATTGAGCTGTTCTAGCTAGCACTTGCTGCATTGGAGAAATAAGACCTATGGAAATGACCACAGGCTCAAAATTCCAGGCTAAGCCAAACAGCCCACGCTCAGGAAGGCGGAGCTGACGCGGTGGAGAGCTGGCCATTCTCTTTTCTGCTGTCTGTACTTTTTATTATGTTCCTTAAAACTAGTTGTTATGGGAAGTTGACTTTTAACAACTATGTAATAAATCCAACAAAACAACGAAACTAGCACCTAAGTTCCTCATGCTCTTTCAGTACCCATGGCTAGACTCCACATTTCCAAATTCCCAAAAAAGGAACCAGCTCCTCTCTCCGAGAACCACACGTCTCCAGCCTGACCAGGGCAGGATGTTTTGGGGTCACACTTAGGCAATCAGCCTAGGGTAGGGACAGGAATGGTGCCCCAGGGACCCAGCAGGGCTGCTAACACACGGGAGGGCTGAGGGTAGGCAGGGGCCACCAGTCCACGAGTCCTCTGCAGGAAACGGGCAGGGCTCAGGTGAGACCCAAGTCCTGCTGCAGCCTGGAAGTCTGATTCCAGAGGAACAAAGAGACAAATACCAATGCAGATTCTGGCAGAGGGGACCAACACAGGTGCCCAGTGAGTAAAACTGGGGCACAAGAGGAAGGTTTAATTGCTGGAAAAAGCGGGTACTGAATGTGGGGCGCAAAGTGAGGGAGGATGGGAGACAATGGCCTCTCTTGCTAAGACCCACTCTGCACAGACCTGCACATGGGAGGAAATCAATAAAGGTAGTCTGGCTGTTTAATTAATTAACTCAGAAACTTATTTAGCTCAGCCAGGTCTGTTGAGTCTTTAAAGAAATCGGATCAGTGTATGTTAAGGCAGGGCTGCGGCCCTCCTGCATCTGAATCACCTGGTGGGGCCAGTGGGTGAGGGCGGGGCTTGTCGAAAATGCAGATACCAGGGCTCTCTAAAAGAGACTTAATGAATCCCAACCTCTTGGGCCTGGAGCCCCGGAATCTGTTTATACTGTGGGCTACATGGCTGTGGCTGTGGGTCGCCTTGTTCTATTGGAGAAACTTGTTATGTACTGGGTACTGTTTGCCCTAAACTTCAGGTTAAAATTAATTTTCCCCACAACTGAGCAAAATAGAGGCAGTGAGAGTATTCATATAAACGTATCTGGTGTGATTCTTCCCATTTCTCAGGTGGAGGTTATCTTATTTCATGCCTCCACACTGGACCGGTTTTCCCAGATCTGTTTTCATCTACAGGCCCAGCCTCAGGGCCAGGCAGTCCCAATTTCTGGTGCAATCCGGATGGTAGGATCTTGGCCCCACCCTCTGCCCACTGTGCTTATAATTAGGTGATCCTCTCCAGACCTGACATCCCGGACGCAACCATCCCTGCTCCTAATTGTTCTCTGAAGGTATCCAGAGTTGGAGTGCCATGGTGAGCCCTGGGGGTCCACAATACCTCTAGATCCCAGCATCTCACCTGCCCCCACCATGCTGACCTAACATACAAGGAACAGGTGACTGCCTTCACTTCCCTCATTCGAGTCGTCTTTTCCTCATTCAGAAACAAATAGGTACTGAGCACCCACTATATATATGCCAGTCACTGGGTTATCAAAGTAAGAGAGGATTTGAATTCTGGGGGCCTCCATTTCTCCACAAGAGTATTGGTTTGCATTAGTTTTTCCACTTTGATGGTAATCTTTTTTTTTTTTAAAGATATTCTACCATATAATTTATTTGTTTATAGAGTCTTGCTCTGTCCCCCAGGCTGGAGTACAGTGGTGCAATCTCGGCTCACTACAACCTCTGCTTCCTGGGTTCAAGTAATTCTCCCTGCCTCAGCCTCTGGAGTAACTGGGATTACAGGTGCCCACCACCATACCAGGCTATTTTTTTATATTTTTAGTAGAGATGGGATTTAACCATGTTGGCAAAGCTGGTATTGAAGTCCTGACCTCGGGTCATCTGCCTGCCTCAGCCTCCCAAAGTGCTGGGATTACAGGCATGAACCACCGCACCTGGCCTCTACCACATAATTTACAGTCTATATTTATAAACACCCTCTTTAAGTGATAGCCAAATGATATCATGTGGTGATGAACTATGAAGGATCCAAAATGATTTAAACAGAGTGCCCAGCATTTTGCTATCCAAAAGCTCAAAACAAGCTTGGAACAGTGAAAGCAACATTCTCACATTCATGGATCCCATATTGCACCTACCACCTTGTAAAAGTTTGTTATGAATATGGCAGTGAAAACCTTTCTGTTCCTCATTCTAGCAATTATGCAATTAGGCACTTCTTAAAGGCAGATTTCCAGCATGTGGCAATACTAACTTTAGAGTGAATAAGACAGTTCCTCAGAGTGATCAAGTGGCCTTCCATTTAAGTCGGCATTTCAGGAATGCTTATGGTAGAGTTTTAATTAACTATGATATCTGATTATTCTGAGCTAGCAAACAAGGCAAATCTAACAGGTATTCACATTAGCATTGAACCCAAAGGCCAAAGACAGTAACTATAGAACCGGGTCTGAAACCACATCTTTCTACCATTAAACCCAACATGGCCCATTAGTTTCAGGACAAAAGTATCATCTGTCATATTAAACTAACATTGCTTTACTCATACAATACTGGTTTTGCAGTTGTGTTTGGCTTCATCCATATATCAGCTTTGTTTTTATAGAACTATATTAGCTGGTACTAATTAGTGTTTGCTACATGCCAGGCACTGTGCTAAGCCTTTTCATAGATTTTTCAATCTTCAAAACAATCCTTTGAGATAGATACTGTTTCTTGCGTCTTACCAGTCAGTAAACTGAGGCATAGAGAAATTAACTTGTCCGAGGCTATACATCATGTAAGTGACAGGTCTAGGATTAAACCCAAGTGGGTCTCACTCCAGAAGTTGTGTTCTTGATACAACACTATACTGTTTTGTCATTATATCATTATATATATGTGATTATATATATCACTTTATAAATTAAATATTACATCATTTTATATTTATTACATATTTTCACATATTTAGTTACAATAAAAACTGTTTAATATTTAGATTATAAGAATTTCTTTTCTGATGTAAGAAAAAGAAAGGTCTATACACCATTCAAGTGAAAGAAATGCTGGTTTAGTAGACTTGCTGCTCAGAGTAACTGGGACCTGTTTTTTGTTGTTTGAGATAGGGTCTCGCTCTTGTTGCCCAGGCTGGAATGCAGTGGCGCAATCACAGCTCACTGCAGCTCTGATCTCAAGTAATCCTTCCCCTCTCGTCCTCCTTCTCTCCCTCCTCCCTGCCAGGCTCATGTTGCTGGGGTTCAGATGCTTTTCCTTTGGTTCAGTGAGAGCCTCAACAGCATATGCCAACCGCCTGGTGCCAATTCCAGTTCATCAGGCCAGTATCGCAAAAGTGAATTACACTATCATAACTGCATTGAAATGAGTTAGTAACTCCTTGAAAGGGAGTCAGTAAGATGCAGGTAATAAATGCTCCTAGTCTCCTGGAGGGCTCATGAATCACAGTCCTACCTCTTTATAATCAGAAAAGATATGATGCATAATTACAAGTTAATGGAACTGACTTTTGCATGTGACTTGCATGTGACTTGCATGTGACTTGGGAATTATAACATTATAAAGCTGAGAGAGTCCTCAGAGTTAGATCACTCATTGCAAGTTGCATCACTTGTTATAAATGCAAGCACTTTTACCATTGTTTCAGCACCACAAATGAACCCCCATAATCTTGATGCTTTTGGGAAGAATACTGGTCACTGTCCAGTCTCCGACTTCTTTTTTTTCTTTTTTCTGAGACGAAGTTTCGCTCTTGTTGCCCAGGCTGGAGAGCAGTGGCACCATCTTGGCTCACTGCAACCTCCGCCTCCTGGGTTCAAGCGGTTCTCCTGCCTCAGCCTCCCAAGTAGCTGGGATTACATGTGGCGCCACCACACCTGGCTCATTTTGTATTTTTAGTAGAGATGGGGGTTTCTCCATGTTGGTCAGGCTGGTCTTGAACTCCTGACCTCAGGTAATCCATCTGACTTGGCCTCCCAAAGTGCTGGGATGACAGGCATGAGCCATCACGCCCAGCCCAGTCTCCACTGTGGCTAAGTAGCAACCAAGTAGCTTCCTGGTCTCTGGGTCACAGTTATGGCATTGCATTCTTGGTCAGTCACCCTGTGATGGTCTACAATCTTCCTTCCCGATGATGGCAAAGGAAGCAGCTCCCTGCAGACCAATTGGGAAGCATCCTCCAGAAGTAATTCCTGCAGCCTAGGACCAGCTTCTCTAGGCTTTCATTAGTTTTTATGTTCCTAGTTCCATGCATCAATTTGGTTCTGCTTAAAATACTCAGAGTAGTTCCTACTTAAGAGCCCTGGCTAATACACCTGCACTAATCATGTCACAAGAACCCTATGAAGGAAAGACTAGTATTCCCTTTTGCAGTCTGAGGAAACTGAGGCACAAGAGGTTAATAAGGTTGCCCCACGGCTTATTTAGTAAGTGGTGGTTTCTTTAGCAAGTGGGTCTCTGACTCAATTCAGCTCCACAGGCCACACTCCAAAAGCTCCTCTGCCTCTGTCTTAGCTGGGGCTGCTCTGATGAAGTACCATAGGTGAGGTGGCTTAGAAACAACAGAAATTTACTTCTGATAGCTCCAGAGGCTGGAAGTCCAAGATGAGGGTGCCAGCATGATCAAGTTCTGTTGAAGATCCCTCTTCTGGGTTGAAAATTCAGGTTACTTCTCATGTCTTCATACGGCAGAAAAGAGCAAGAGAGCGCTCTGGAGTCCCTTTTATAATAGCACTAATCCCATTCAAGAGGGCTCTACCTATCACCTAAGGTCAGGAGTTTGAGACCAGCCTGGCCAACATAGTGAAACCCCATCTCTACTAAAAATATAAAAATTAGCCAGGCATCATGGCGCACAACTATAATCCCAGCTACTGGGGAGGCTGAGGAAGTAGAATTGCTTGAACCTGGGAAGCAGAGGTTGCAGTGAGCTGAGATTGTGCCATTGCACTCCAGCCTTCAAGACAGGAGTGAGACTCCAGCAAAAAAAAAAAAAAGAGAGAGAGAAAGAGAGGTATCCACTTTAACAACCTAATCACCTCCCAAAGCCCACATCCTAACACCATCACACCATGGGTTAGTATTTCAACATACAAATTTGAGGAAGACACAAACATTCAGTCCACTGCAGTCTCATCAGTGTGCTACTTGAAGTAACAAGAATTAATGATTCTTTGTTGGACTTGAATTATTTTTCTGATCTGACATCATTCCACCCATGATCAAATTCCCTTGAAGAGTCTGATTGGCCTGCCGTGGGTCTCAAATCTCGCCCACCCAAGGCTCCTTGATTGACAGTTCCCTAAAGACTCAAGGCAGTGAGGTCAGGGTAGTTCCGGCAGAGGAAAAGCTGGCTGCTGTTTGCCAATGGCAGGGAAACAGATGATGGTCAAACCAAAACAGATGCCCACCAGAAGTACCAAAACTCATCTGAGTCTGGCCATTGCTCAAAAGCATCATGGGACAAACAGACAAATGCAAAATGCCCAGATGTTAAGTGGAAACTTGCCTCTCTTCAGTTACTAAATTGACTCATATGGACCTTGAGGGCAGCTCATGAAATGCAAAGACTTTTGTAAAACGTGGGCATGGCCTCAAAGCTGCCATGGGGGAAGCCAGGCACTCTGGAAAGGAAGGTAGGAAAGAGAAGACACTGAGGGGCATGACTGGGTGCAGCGCTCAGCTGGCCTCACACCCCACCCACTCTGTGAGGACCACTTGGAGCACTGGTTGAAACCCCTGCAGAGCTTGGTGATGGCACTTCTGTCACATACTGGCACCGTAACTAACTAAGAAATGTCCTTGGGCTAGTATTGAGAAGGGCTTAGCGATTCCCTGAAACAGCCTGCTCCTTTGACAAATAAGAAACCTGATGCCCAAAGCCCCAAATCGCAATTTATCCTTGGGCACCTGGTGGATTCTTCCATTTCCTGGAGACTGGGAATTTGATTTCAGGATTATGGTTCATGTGCACTTTAGTAGTTCCAACTCCTCTTACCTAATGATTTTAAGTTTTTGTTTAAAGATTTTTTTTCCAGAATAAAATAAAAAATAAAATCACCTCTCTCACTCTAGCTCTCTCTCTCACACACACACACACACACACACACACACACACACACACAAAGGATGTTCAAACAGTTCATAGAGGCCAGGCTCAATGGTGCTCATCTATAGTCCCAGCAGTTTGGGAGGCCAAGGCAGGAGGATCACTTGAGCCCAGAAGTTTGAGTCTAGCCTGGGCAACATAGGGAGACTCCATCTCTATAAAACTTAGCTTGGCATGGTAGTATGTTCCTGTAGTCTCAGCTACTTGGGAGGCTGAGGCAGAGGGATCCCTTGAACCAAGGAGCTTGAGGCTACAGTGAACTGTGATCATGCCACTGTAATCTAGCCTGGATGACAGAGCAACGCTGTGTCTCCAAAAAAAAAAAAAAAAAAAAAAAAGTTCATGGGAAATGCATATTATGAAAAAACTATGCATAGATTTCAAAAAACAAACTGGTACTAACTTGTTATATGTCTGAACAGGATCTAGTTTAAGGCACTAAGAAGGGTAAGACATAAGTTTGAAAAGAGTAACATGAATTCTGCTGAAACTGACACAAGGACAAATATCAAATTTATGGTGAGGCTTGAGTAGAAGAATGGTGAGATCAATGATGCTTTACAAAAAGTTTATGGGAATAATGCCTCCAAAGAAATCAGCAGTTTGCAAATAGATAACTTAGTTTTTTGTTTTATAATTTGTAGAGATGGGGGTCTAGCTATGTTGGCCAGGCTTATCTCAAACTTCTGGGCTCAAGCAACCCTCCTGTCTCAGCCTCCCAAAGTGCTGGGATTACAAACACAAGCCACCACACCCAGCCTTATTGTAAGAAGGGATGAGATGATGTTGAAGATGTAGCCCGCAGCAGCAGACCATCCATGTCCACTTGCCAAAAAGAAGAAAAAACAACATCTTGTTTGTGCCCTAATTAAAGAGGACTGACAATCAACAGCAGAAACAATAACCAACACTATAGACATCTCAACTGGTTCAGCTTACAAAATTCTGAATGAAAAATTAAAGTTGAGCAAACTTTCCATTCAGTGGGTGCCAAAGCCGTTGCAACCCGGATCAGATGCAGACAAGAGCAGAGCTTTCAATAGAAACTTTAACAAGTGGGACCAAGATCCTGAAGCATTTCTTTGAAGAATAGTAACAGGAGATAAAAACATGGCTTTACCAGTAAGATCTTGAAGACAAAGTACAGTCAAAGCAATGGCTACCAAGAGATAGAAGTCCACTCAAAGCAAAAGCACATCAGTCAAGAGCAGAGGTTATGGCAACAGCTTTTTGGGATGTTCAAGGCATTTTCCTTGTTGACCTTCTGGAGGGCCAAATAACAGTAACATCTGCTTATTATGAGAGTATTTTGAGAAAGTTAGCCAAAGCTTCCGCAGAAAAAAAAACCAGGAAAGCGTCACCAGAGAGTCCTTCTCCACCAAAACAATGCTCCTGCTCATTCTTCCCATC
>NW_022436959.1:11042327-11144642 GCF_009761245.1 Sapajus apella | reverse complement strand
GAACTCCTGACCTCAGGTGATCCACCTGCCTCAGCCTCCCAAAGTGCTGGGATTACAGGTATATGAGCCACCATGCCTGGCCCCTTCTGACCTTTTTAATTTTGTTATCTTAAGAAAAAATTTAGGCCAGGTGCAGTAGCTCATGCTGTAATCCCAGCACTGTGGGATGCCAAAGCAGGCAGATGCTTGAGTCCAGGAGTTCAAGACTAGATTGGGCAATGTGGTGAAACCCCAACTCTACAAAAAATACCAAAAAAATTAGCCAGGTGTGGGTGGTGGTGGGAGCCTGTGGTCCCAGCTATTCAGGAAATTGAAGTGGGAGGATCAACCGACCCCAGGGGTTGGGCAGAGGTTGCAGTGAGCAGAGATCATGCCACAGCGCTCCAGCCTGGGCAGCAGAGGGAGACCATGTCTCAAAAAATAATAATAAATAAAAATTTAGGCTGGGCTCTGTGGCTCATACCTGTAATCCCAACACTTTGGGAGGCCAAGGCAGGTGGATCATGAGGTCAGGCATTCAAGACCAGCCCAGCCAATATAGTGAAACCCTGTCTTTTCTAAAAGTACAAAAAATTAGCCAGTCGTGGTGGCAGGCACCTGTAATCCCAGTTACTCAGGAGGCTGAGGCAGGAGAATGGCTTGAACCTGGGAGGCAGAGGTTGCAGTGAGCCAAGATAGCGACACTGTACTCTCGCCCTGGCAACAGTGTGAGACTGTGTCTCAAAAAGCAAAAAATATTTAAAGGGCATCATTTTTCTTCAGTTGATAATGTAAAAAATGACAGCATTGAAATGGTTAAATTCTCAGGACCCTCAGTTCTTTAGGGATGGACTAAATGGCTGGTGTCATCACTTACAAAGGTGTCTTGAATTTGATAGAGCTTACGTTGAGAAATAAAGTTTATAAAGTTTATATTTTTTATTATTTATCTTTTAATATTTTTCCAGGAACTTTTTTTTTTTTTTTTTTTTTTTTTTTTTTTTTTTTTGGACAGAGTCTCACTCTGTCTCCCAGCCTGGAGTGCAGTGGTGCAATCTTGGGTCACTGCAACCTCCATCTCCCAGGTTCAAGCCATTCTGCCTTAGCCTCCCAAGTAGCTGGGACTACAGGCATGCACCACCATGCGTGGCTTATTTTCGTATTTTTAGTACAGACAGGGTTTTTCCATGTTGGCCAGGCTGGTCTCGAACTCCTGACCTCAGGTGATCTGCCCACCTCGGCCTCCCAAAGTGCTGGGATTACAGGCATGAGCCACTGAGCCTGGCCTAACTGGTTTAATTTTATAATCCCTTTCTCCAGAGGGGAAAAAAAAAAAAAACTCAGATTTTTCAAATTTCAGACAGGTGCTCTTTGCTGCATTTACTGAGATTTTTCCTTGCCAACCATTTCCTGGAATTTCTCCATTGACTCCTTCTACTGCTATTCTCAGCTTTTTGCCCAAGGTTGATTATGTGACTAAACGTTGGTTGCAAAAAATATCCCTGCATAAAATGTTTTCCCAAAGTTCTGTTCTTTTCCCAATTCAAACTTCATGGTTTACTTTTCCCTGCAATATGTCTCAGCTGCTAATTCACAAAACCTCAGAGCTGGTGACTTCTTTCCCCATCTAGTCATTCTCTGAACTGACCAAAGTAGGAAGGTTCCAAGCATAATCTTATGAAAACCCGCTTTTCTGAAAGGATACCATATAGGAGGGACAAAAGGATTTATTCTAGTGGAGGCGAGACTCCTGCAGCAGCCAGCAAAGCAGCAGAGTAGTTCAGCACTAGCCAAAGGACGATAGTACTTTATCTACCTACACAGACCAACTTACACCTGGAAAGAGGCAGAAATAGAATAACCCCTGGCCACTATTTCTTATTTTAGAATAGGAAGAAAGAAATTGAGGAAGACTGGGCCTTACCTGATACGCCTGGCAGTTAATGAGCAGAGAGCAGTGCTGGTTACTATATTAGCTGAGAGATCAAATGTGTCAGGGAGGAGGCGAGTCTCCTCCCAACGATCGTCGCCACTCAGATTTCTCAGAGTCCAACCTCTCTGGACATTCAAGGGGAATTTTCTAAAGCTTTCCCTACGTTGCTAAACTATTGTCCCCCAACAACAAATAATGTATATCAACCTAGAGAACAGTTGGGCCTTGTATCCAGACACAGTGAAGCATGTTGAATGATGAATGAGCAGCATGGCCAGTCACGCTGATATAAACTCGAACCACAGTGGCCGCCATCCATTAGGAAGTTCCAAGTGGAATCCCACCATAATGGGATTTTATGCTTATAGTATAGTTGTGCCCAACCTTGCCACGGCAGAATCCCCACTTGTATGTTCAGAAGTGCAATCAAGAAGTCATCCCTGCACTACAATATTGTCTTGAGTGTGACCTTGAGCCCGGGGAATCAGGACATTAAAGGGAAACAAGAAAATTTCTTTTTTCATATTAGGATCTCAAAGACAAGTTTTACTGCTTTCTTTTTAACTGTTTAACACAATGCATTCATGTAATGCCAAAATTAAGACAATGTTTGGAGAAAACCCAAATGCCCAATTTACCAAATCACTCTAGCAAAAACTAGCTGATCAATCTATCCCCCTTTTGTTTTGCAAAAAGAATCATAATGTGTATGTGATCTGTTCATCCACTGTTTTCACTTATGATTATGGTAGGCATTTTCTCCTGCTATACAATTCATAATCAGTTTTTTTTACAAAGGGTATGTCAGCATATTGCTGGCCCTAATTTAGTAAATCATTTCCCCAGTGTTCATCCAAGCCAAAAGAGTCTTTACCTGCACAAGACCAAAGAAGCTTCCATTTGCTATTAAGATTTGAGTTGGGAACTCCATTCAGAGAACAATTACTATGAAAGCTCTATGTGACTTCTTCAGATGCAAGAGTGAGACCAGCTCAGCTGGGATAAGCTCCTACAACAGAAAGGAATGGGGAAAACTCCAGAATCTGTTAATTCATCATAGAGCTAGCAGTAGGACAAAAGAATGAGCTTCTCACCTCAGGCGAAGAACAAAAAACAAAGCCACACCAGAGAATGAAAATTTTACCCATAATTAGTTGTGTTGAATATTGCTTGTTTTGCCTCTTTTATTTACTGGCATATAAACTTTTAATATTAACAAAAATTTTTTAACGTAATCATTACTTATTTTTTGAGGCAGGATCTCACTCTGTCACCAGATCTGATCACAGCTTACTGCAGGTTCAACCTCCCACACTCAAGTGATCCTCGCATCTCAGCCTCCTGAGTAGCTGGGCCTACAGGCTCACACCACTGTGCCCAGCTAATTTTTATATTTTTTGGTAGAAATAGGGTTTTGCCATGTTGCCGGATTGGTCTCGAACTCCTGGGCTCAAGCAATCTCCTTGACTTGGCCTCCCAAAGTGCTGTGATTATGGGTGTGAGCCACCACACTCAGCCACCACACCCATGTAACAATTACATTGCTTTTTCTGTTATTCTTTTTCTCGTTGGAAAAGGAATAAACACACAAGATTTCTTTTAATCCAGACACAGTAGGTTGTGTCAGATGTAGACCTCCATCCTTCTGGAATTTTTCTTTGTACATATATATACGTATTTCTATGTGATGTCCCTTTTTATTGTTTACACAAATAAGAACACACCTATATTGCACTTGCCATTTTACTTGACCTCAGGTCTCAAATTGATTCATCTTGGCATATATAATCTACTTCATTATTTTTCATAAGAGCTGCATAGTTTTTCACGACATGAAACTGCTGTCATTTATTTAACCATTTCCCTAGTGTAAGACATTTTCATAGTTTATAGGATTTTTTCATATTAAAAATAATGTTATAACAGTAACATTTTTTGACAGATTCAAGGCAATCAAAAGTCCTGGATTTCCTGAACATTGTCTTAAACTAATAAATCATTTTTAATAGAATAATTTATATAGATGCCAAAAAGACATTTGCTAAAACTTAACATTTTATTCCTAATTTTCAAAAAAGAAAGTAAAGAAAAATCTTTTTTAAGTTTTTATGCTTAATGGGGAAATAATGGAAGCTTTTCCATTAGAGGCAGAAAAAAGACAAAGATAACCATTCTCACCATTATTGGTTAAATTGCTCTAAAATTACTAATGCAAGAAAAAGAAAATGAGGTATTAAAATAGAAAATAAGGAGGTTAAATTATCTTGATCTGCAGATGATGCATTATATATCATGAAAAACACACTAAATCAACAAAAAAGCTTTTAGAGGGCCAGGTGTGGTGGCTCACGCCTGTAATCCCAACACTTTGGGAAGCTAAGATAGGAGGATTGTTTGAGCCCAGGAGTTCCAGACAGGGGTTGGAGACCAGCCTGGGCAACATAGTGAGATCCCATCTCTAAAAAAAAATTTATAAATTAGCTGGATGTGGTGGCATGCATCTGTAGTCCCAGCTACTTGGGAGGCTGAAGTAGGAGGATTGCTTGACCTCAGAAGTTCAAGGCTGCAGTGAGCCTTGATCATGCCATTGCACTTCATTCTGGGTATCAGAGCAAGACCCTAAAAAAGAAGTCGGGCGCAGTGGCTCATGCCTGTAATCCCAGCACTTCAGGAGGCTGAGGTGGGAGGATCACCTGAGGTCAAGAGTTTGAGACCAGCCTGGCCAACATGGTGAAACCTCGTCTCCACTAAAAATACAAAAATGAGCTGGGTGAAGTGTCACATGCCTGTAATCCTAGCTACTTGGGAGGCTGAGGCAGGAGAACCTGGGAGGTAGAAGTTGTAGTGAACCAGTATCACACCACTGCACCCCAGCCTGGACAATAGTGCAAGACTGTCTCAAAAAACAAAATGCTTTTAGAAACAATAGGACATACAGTAAAATGACTTTCACACTATTGGTGAGTGGTAAACTGGCACAAGCCCTTGGGGGCAATTTGGACTATCTATCAAAACCCATTGAGCCAGTAACCTTCCTTCCCAAAATGTCTCCTTCAGTTATATTTCCCCGTGGTTCAGAGACACAGGTACAGGTATGTATATGTATACATGTTCATTACAGCATTATTATAATAGCAAAAAGGCTGGAAACAACTGGTTTTATAAGGGAATGCCTATTTATGGATGTGCTAGTATTTGGTATGAGTACAAAGTGCTTTTCAAAGAATAGCCAAGAAAGTGGTATCAGTGAGTGTCTCTAAGGAATAAAACCTAGAAAGGATGAGAAGGAGCTTTGTTTTTTACCATAAGCCTTTTGTATGGTTAGAACTAACCATGTGCTCCCAAAATGCACACCTCAAAATGTTTTTGTAGCACAGGTAAGGCTTTTCTAACAGTTACATTTATTTTCATAAAATCTTAGATTGAACCAGAAGATTAATTTTTAGTTCAAAGTAGACTGAGTGCAGTGGCTCATGCCTATAACCCCAGCACTTTGGGAGGCTGAGGTGGTGAATCACCTGAGGTCATGAGTTCAAGACCAGCCTGGCCAACATGGCAAAACCCTGTCACTACTAAAAATACAAAAATTATCAAGATGTAGTGGTGGGCACCTGTTATCTTAGCTACTCAGGAGGCTGACACAAGAGAATTGCTTGAACCTGGGAGGCAGAGGCTGCAGTGAGCTGACACTGCACTCCAACCTGGGTGATAGAGCAAGACTCCATCTCAGAAATAAATAATTAATAAATAAATAAATAAATAAAAGAGGTGGATGTCCTTTGTTCAGTACAGAAAAGCCTCTCATTAGCATTAAGAAGAAGGTAACAACACCTAAGGGTTTTTTGTAGTGTTTTTGTTGTCATTGTTGTGGCTATTTTAGTCTCAATGGCTTTGAAATGGTGTAACTATGTCTACTCATCAATCAACTGTACTGGTCAGTGTCTTTCAAGTCCTGTGCCCGGATACCAATGCATATCATTGAGCAAGGCAAATTCAGCTAGGGACATAACCCAGGACCAGCCTTGCTTTTCTGAGGGTTTACTGTGACCCAATCATTAGAGCAACACTGACTCAAAGAGTTTGGGACAGGCTAGGCCAGCAGGAAGGAAAGCAAGAAACTCCTCTGAGATCTGTTCCGTTTGCTCCTGCTGGCTTCTCTGGTCACTGTGACCACTATTTCAGTGACAACACAGTCCCATTCCAAACCTCCATCTCAGGTATTCTCCTCCTCTCATTTCTACTTCTAATATAGGAAGGGAAGCTTGGGCAATTCTGGTGAGTGGCAGGAGGAAAAGAGTCAAGGGCATGTGGTGTTAGCAACAGAAATTTCTACAGCTAATAACAATAATATTTTACCTTAAAATCACATGAAACTAAACAATATTGCTCAGTTCCCAAATCCTCATCCACTAACTAGGCTGCTACACCTGAATCACTGGGGGGCATCTTTAAATGCAAGAATTCCCAGGCTGTACTCTGCTTCACTGGATCTGGGGAAGAACCTGGAAATCTATATTTTTAAGACGTTCCCCAGGTAACTCTGATGGGCAGCCAGGCTTAGCAAACATGGGCATAAATTATTCAGTTACACCCAAATTATTGTGACCCATATAACAGTCTAATAAATTTGGATGTGACCCTTTGGGGGAAAAATATCCCAGGAAAAATGGCTATCATAAAGGAATTAAATTAATCCTCAATGGTGTATAAATTAATCCCAGTAAACACATTATAGTCACTGCATTAAGTAAAAATTTTGTCTGTCTACTCAATAATGAAATAAGCAGAGAGAGGACATTTTAAAGTCTGCAGGAGATATTATAATTTAAACACCAGCCTAGATCTGATAAATATTTTATAGACAATTTTATTTCATTCTACTTGAGAATGAATAAAGGTGTACGTTTCTGTTTGGCAACATCAGGGTTGTTGAATTGAATTGGTGTTGGTAAAACGAACGTGAAGTTCTCCCTCAAGATGAGTATTAGCAACTTCATAACTAAAAGACACCAGGTCATTTTTTTCTCCTCACTCTAAGCCACTTCACGTGACTTGGTCTTTTGACTCTGCTCTGAAGTATAGTGCTGTGAACCATCTTTTGCAGAGTCCTGTAAAACATACCTGTTCTCTGGAAACGTACAGATCTGTAGATGTCTGGTCTTGGTCCTCCTTAATTTCCTCCTGATGAGAACCTTGCAAAACCTCAGTACAATGCAAGGCAAAGAAAGTTGGAAAAGTGGGTTCTTTTCATTCGTCAACTTACAGGACTACAACAAAAAGTATCGGCAGAAGGCAGGGGAGTTTATGGTAAACACCCACAGGCAGTGAAAGTTTGTCATGGGTTTGTTTTCTCATCCTAAATTGAGTAAGCTGTTTTGTAAAAGATAAAATCATACCAGCCAAGAAAGACTTCAGAGTTTGACAAACACAAGGAGAGATTCTTTTAATACAAATAGGGAATCTGGACTGTGAAAATTAGGTGTTTTCTGTCCTTGAAAGTGGGAGGAAAAGTCTGTCCCACTTCACGTGAAAATGCACTAGACAGCCAGGCGTGGTGGCTCACCCTTATAATCCCAGCAGTTTGGGAGGCTGAGGCAGGGTGGACCATCTGAGGTCAGGAGTTCAACACCAGCCTGGCCAACATGGTGAAACCCTGTCTCTACTAAAAATATAAAAAATTAGCCTGGCATAGTGGCACATGCCTGTAATCCCAGCTACTCAGGAGGCTGAGGCAGGAGAATCACTTGAACCAAGGAGGTGGAGGTTGCAGTGAGCTGAGATCTCGCCATTGGATTCAAACTGGGCAACAAGAGCAAAAACTCTGTCTCAAAACAAAAGAAAAAAAGAAAATGTACTACAGAAACAGGAGTTGACCAGAGAAACTGGTTGTCAGAGTTTAAACTGAGATTTTTCTTCTAATAGAAATGGTATTTTTTAAAAAAGATTCTTTCACCCATTTCTGGACCTACTGCACTGCAGGATGCTTACCTTGGACGCTTACCTTTGGTGTTAAGATGAAGGTGGGGCCTTTCCTGGATGTCACTAGGATGCCACAGCAGACCTCTAGAGGTCGCTTTGCAGAAAAGACCTTGGGCGTCCCAGGAAGAAAAAAGGGAAGGGGCTGGGGATGAAAGATCAAGCTCCTGGGCCACGAGGTTTAGACCCCTGAAAGCAGCCCTTTTGGACAGTGTCTCCAGAAGAGAGAAAACTAAGGTAGAGGAAATTTGAAAGTTTCATGCTTAATTTGAAGATCAAAGGTAAAGGCCGCTACACAGGAATGTGTCATGCGAATGCCCCCAGCCCAGACTTCCAGGAGCTGCCAACCTAGACTGCTTCTGGGCAGCTGTGATAACATTCAATGCAGACTATCCACTGCTGGCTGAGAGCACTTTGCTTGAAGAGAAGAGTCTCTACGAAAACATGTGAAGAGCGCCGATTCAGAGCCTCTGCCTCAGAGTAGAGCAACAGCGGGGCAGTGACAGGAACAGCCACCAGCAGCCTCCAGACCCATTCACAACCAGGAAGGGGTTGGGACTGAGGAGTACAACCCCCCATCAGCACATGTACACATAAGAGGAGAGGACACCAGCCCCCAGTGGAAACTGCAGAGGTTAGCATCCCAGTACCAACATCTTCTTTATGATAATCTTGGCCTTCAACTATCCTCCTTTAGGGGGTGCATGCGTTGAGGAAAAAGGAGTTGATACAGTTTGCTAATGAATTTCTCATATTTCTATATTTAAAATAGGAATATATAATTGAATACAAAGAATGTATGATTCTTTGGAAATCATATAAGAATTCATATATGAGCCTCTTTACTAAGCTGGCCACGGTGGCTCAAGCCTGTACTCTCAGCTACTCAGGAAGCTGAGGGGAATAATGGCTTGAGTCCAGGAATTCAAGACCAGGCTGGGCAACATAGTGAGACCCTGTCTCTAAAATAATAATGACAAATAAAAATAAAATTAGCTGGGCATGGTAGGTAGCACACACCTGTAGTCCTGGCTACTCAGGAGGCTGAGATGGGAGGTTTGCGTAAGCTCAGGAGGTCACAGCTGCCATGAAGTATAATAATGACACTGCACTCCAACCTGGGCAACAGAGCAAGACCCCTTCTCAAAAGAAAAGAAAGGAAGGAAGAAAAAGAGAGTACCTCAAGCTATCCAATACAAGTTGCTTTTTGTGGTTGTTGCTTTGAGACAGGTCTCGCCCTGTCACCCACGCTGGAGTGCAGTGGCCTGATCACACCTCGCTGCAGCCTCGACTTCCTGGGCTCAGCTTCCTGAAGTAGCTGGGACTACAGGCACGTACCACCATGCCTGATTTATTTTTGTGTGTTTTTTGTAGAGACAGAGTTTCACCACGTTGCCCAGGCTAGTCTCAAACTCCAGAGCTCAAGCAATCCGTCCACCTTGGCCTCCCAAAGTGCTGGGATTATAGGCATGAGCCCTGCCATACCCAGTTTAGCAATGGAAACTTCTATCTCCCTTTCACATATACAGGTTTTTCCTGCAGTTACTAGAAGCAAAATATTTACCCTGACCCGCAAGAGTTTTATTTTAGATGAGATGACAAAACGCCCACATAATGATTAAAGATCAATATAAAGCAGAATATAATCAGAATCTAAATGGAGTGGGTGTGGATTAAAGTCATAACAGTAATCTAGAGAAAGAAAACATCCCTGGAAGCTAAAGCTGCTACTACAGTGAAAGATTTCATAGAAATGGGACTTCAGTTGAGCTCTGAAAATAATTTAGTTAAGCATATATGGGAATGATGGCCGGGCACAGTAGTTTATTTCTGTAATCGCAGCACTGTGGGAGGCTGAGGCTGAGGTGGGAGGATCACTTGAGCCTGGGAAGTTAAGGCTTCAGTGAGCTGTGATCACACCACCACACTCCAGCTTGGGTGACAGAGTGAAACTCTGTCTCAAAAAAAAAAAAAAAAAAAAGTACATGAGAATGAGATGGAAGTTTATCCGAGAAGTAACAGCAAAAACAGAGGTCAGAACAAGAGGGGCTGTGCGCAGGACAAGGAGATGTTTGGCTGGCACTGTCTGCCTTCCATGCCAATGGATAGGAGCATACCCCATGCTGCCTGCTCATTATGTGCCAGCCCCTGTGCCAGACACACTTATTACCCTGTTACATCCTCAAGAAGCCTTTCCACACCGGAGGGGAAGGAAGGGCTCAGAGGGGTTCAGTAACTTGTCTAAGGTTGCATGTTAGTAAGCGGCAGAGCTAGGACTTCACCTGAAATCAGCCAGGTCCAGCCTGTATTGTTAACTCCAGCACTCGTGAATCCACGGTTGGGTGGCTAATTGGCAGCAGTGAGCGGCATAAAGCCTAAAGATATGTGGTTTTGGCCAGAACAATGTGTAGAAAAGCAGATTGCCTTGGCTGGGATGAGCTGGTGGCCCCGTCAGCTTAATTCCTGTTTCCCACCCTCCCAGTTTCACATGCTCATGCTACCTGTCCAAGAAATCCTGCCTAAGGTACCCAGCTAACAGTGAGGCAGGTGAAGGGAAAATTGGAGAAAAAAAGCCCATTCTTTTTTTTTTTTTTTTTTTTTTTGAGACTGAGTCTCACTCCTCCCTCTGTCGCCCAGGCTGGAGTGCAATGGTGCCATCTTGGCTCACTGCAAACTCCGCCTCCCAGGTTCAAGCAATTCTCCTGTCTGAGCCACCTGAGCAGCTGCAATTACAGGTGACTGCCACTTCGCCTGGGTAATTTTTGCATTTTTTTTAGTAGAGACGGGGTTTCACCATGTTGGCCAAGCTGATGTCAAACTCCTGTTCCCATCAGGTGATTTGCTGGCCTCCGCTTCCCAAAGTGCTGGGATTACAGGCATGAACCACCGCATCCTGCCAGAGTTCATTCTTGAGATCCTTCTAAAAAAAGAATTTGAAAGCAAAGACAAAGAAAGGAAAGAGTTAAAAGACTTAAGTCTACACGGTTTTTCACAGTGAGTTCTCCGGGGTCAGAATTTCCTTGGGCAGGTTGGGGGTGGGATGGTCCAGGTCAGGGGCAGGGGTGGCAGGGGAGCGCACGGTTAAAAACACAGTGCCCTGGGCCCACAGCACTCCTACTGAGTCTAAGGGATGGTCAAGGAGCCTAAATTTCTTAGCAGGCTCCACTAAAATTTGAGAGTTGTTGGAATGTACTTGTTCCAGAAAACATCCCTCACACTCACCTCGTTCTCCCTTCTTGCACATACAACTCTTAATCACATTTACTCTAAATGAGAAATAGTGTTCACTGTCAGCTTGCAAAAAGACTTCACATACATCTTAGAAAAACCTTTAATCACAACTTTCTTTTCTCTGAATGCTTTTTTTTATTCCTAAATCCTTTTTAAATCAATGCTAACATCAAAAAGACTTCATTGCAATTCAGTTTGTCTGAGCCATTCCCACTGTTCACGTTCAGCCTGTTACTAACAAGGAGCTGACTAGTGGCTCTGAGAATTTTTCACACTGACCAAAAATTAGGGTTCACTCAGTGCTAAGATGTGTTTTGGGGACCACAGGTGGTCACTCAGCTTCCTTTTCCTGCCTGTCCCCTGGAAAAGGTGGGTAAGAAAAATCCCCCCAAAGCCTCTGGGCAGTGAGGAGTGCCTCACCCTCGCCCCTGACGTTGGGAAGAGTTTTCCCCATTCCATGCCTTTTCCTCTGAAGTTCTGAATGCCTGAATGACCTTCCCCTCCTTCCACTCCTCCAGAAACTCTGAGTCATCCTTCAAGCTCTGGCTCAGAAGTAGTGAAAATAATAATAATCATAAACTAACATATAAAATAAGAATCACAATGGTAATCAGGGAAATAAAAATTAAGACTATCATAAGATATTCATTTTAAAGCCACTGAATTGGCAAAAATAAATCTTATAATAATGGTAAAAATATGGATCACTAGGAACTCTGCTGTTAATGGTTATATATATATTAGCAAACCACTTTAGGAAAAACTTTGGCAATATCTAAAGAATTATACTGTAAAATATATGTAGCAAAAAATGAATTAATGCCGGGCACAGTGGTTCACGCCTGTAATCCCAACACTTTAGGAGGCTGAGGCAGGCGGGTCATGAGGTCAAGAGATGGAGACCATCCTGGTCAACATGGTGAAACCCCATCTGTACTAAAAATACAAAAATTAGCTGGGCATGGTGGCTTGCACCTGTAGTCCCAGCTACTTGGGAAGCTGAGGCAGGAGAATTGCTTGAACCTGGGAGGCAGAGGTTGCAGTGAGTCGAGATCATGCCACTGCAATCCAGCCTGGTGACAGAGTGAGACTGTCTCAAAAAAAAAAGAAGAACAAGTATAGCTACTGTAGAAAATAGTATAAGTCCTCAAAATTTTAAACATAGGATTTCCATATAATTCCACTTGTGGGTATATACCCAAAATAAGTGAAAGCAGGGATAAGAACATATATTTGTACACTTATGTCACAGCATTATTCACAGTAGCCATAAGATGGGAGCATCCCAGGTGTCCATCAATGGATGAAGGGATAAACAAAATGTGATGTGTGTGTGTGTCATGGAATATTATTCAGCCTTAAAAAGTTAAATGGATGAACCTGAGGACATTATGCTAAGTAAAATAAGTTAGAACAGAATAGGAGAGCTTAATACTTAATAAACTCATATATATATATTATATACAATATATTGTATTATATATTATATATAATGTATTGTATTATATATTATATATAATGTATTATATATTGTTGTATTATAAACTCATATATATGAGTTTATTATAAAACAATATAATAACTCATATATAATAAACTTATATATGAATTACAAGATAATATCATAACCCAGATGTATAATAAATTCATATATATATGAGTTTTTACATATATTTTACATATTATATATTATATTGTATTATATTATAAACTCATATGTATGAGTTTATAAAATATAATTTTTAACTCATATATAATAAACTCATATGAGTTACAAGATAATATAACTCAGACATATAATAAACTCATATATATATGAGTCTTTACATATATATATATATATATGAGTTTATTAAGTATTAAGCTGTCCTATTAGTTCTGTTCCTCTAGAGATCCCTGACTAATACAGATACAGATGGGCACACAGTTTCAGGTGGGGAAAATGAAAACGTCCTGGAAATGGACGATGGTGATGGTTACACAACAATATGAATATATTTAATGCCACTAAACTGGACACTTAAAAACGGGTAAAGTTGTAAATTTTAAGTTGTGTATATTTTACCATAGTGTAAAAAAAGGAAAAAAATGAATGAACAATATATTTACTCATCTTCCTATCAGTGGACATTTGGGATATGTCCAGTTTTGTTTGCTTGTTTTTGTTATTATTGCAGACAATGCTACCATGCACAGTCTTTACATATCTCCTGGTACATGTGTGCAAGAGATTCTGTAGAGTGTACGACTGCAAATGGAACTCCTGGGTCACCTTTATGATGCCAAATTGTTTTCCAAAATGGTCGTATTAAATTAAATGATTTACGTGATACAAATAATAATTTGTAAAAGATGTTCAGGAAATGTTAAATTATAGCCAAAAGGAGGTAGGTGAATCTCTCAACCTGCCCAACCATCTAGAATTACATTGCCCAGAAAAGGGGGCAAATAAGCATTGTGTTCCACTACTAAAATGCTGCTTAAAGCAGATGCATACATCTTTTTTTCTATATTCCAAACAGTTCATAGTTTGCCACCTCTCCTATAAATGGGTTTATCATATTTTCAACTACACCTGCCATATTTCATTTCATTGCTGGGCATCCATTTTAAGACCATTGGCTAATTGATGCCCATCTCATGGTGGACCTCCAGGATGTGTAAAACAGATTCACAGAACACTGGTTATTAACTCGTCTGAGTTGGATGAGACTGAACACCCACACACAAGTTACATGAAGGGGATTTATTACTTATACACAGGCAGCAAGAGAAAACAGAAGGCCAGGATTCATGGTGAGCTGGCTTCCCAGGGCTCGGGAAAGCTGCCCAGGGTGGATGGAGTCTCCCACATGTGCTTCACTTGCTCAGCAGCTGAAGGTCCCCCAGAAAGTGACCCACCTGGGTTTTATACCCCAGGGAACATGGGTTTCTGGGATAAAGCACTGAAGGACATCCTGTTTCAAGGGGGGAGCTGGAGAGAATTCAGGGTGTTCTAGTCAGTCCCTCCCTATCTCAGGGTGTTGCGCCCCCAGCACATTCTACAGTTATTCTTGAAAACTGCAAGCAAGAAAGGGAGGAGAACTGGGTCAATCCATGGCTACCCAGAGAGCTGTCCTGCATGATGGTGAAAGGTGTGGAAACTCTGGAGGGAGGAACAGGTGCTGGTCTGGAGAAGTGCACATGGGCCTTTTGGAGAGCCTGGTTCAGAAGCACAGCTACTGCTATTGCTTGGCCAAAACACTGCTCTATGGGAAGTGCACCCTCTTGGATTAAGGGAGCAACTTCAGATCTACAGAACTAGCCTAGAAAAGGAAAAGGGAGAGTTATGAGAAACATAAGACCTAACTTCAAATCTTAGAAAGCCTGTTTTATAGCAGTGAGATTTACGGTGAGAAATCCCAGAGGTTAGGCCTCATGGTTAGAAGCTGCAGGAGAACTTCATAAACTTCAAGCAAGGCAAGCACCCATGAGCCAGGGCTGCCTGTGAAGTCCTGGATATGTTCAACCATCTAGATTGTCAAAGAATCAGTTGCAGGACTGGAAGCAGGGGAAGCTGGAGTAGATGCCAGCTAAGGTCCTCACCTGTTCTGTGACGATGATTCAAATGCATCCAGGTGGTAGACGCTCCACCTGCCAGGAACAGCTCTCAGTCTTGGAACCACTCAGTCAACACTTATTTTGAGTTGGATTTTCTAATCATTCTGGAGTTCATTTGGATCTTACCATGAACCAAATTAGCCCTTTTCACATTAGCTGCAGTCCCTGGAGTATTAAAAATGCTTCCAAGCCTTAGGTTTTACTACTTATACAGTAAACCTTGTGTTCCACTAATAAAATGCTGCTTAAAGCAGATGCATATATCTTTTTTTCTATATTCCAAACAGTTGATAGTTTGCCACCTCTCCTATAAATGGGTCTACCATCTTTTCAAGATTTTCTCCCATAAGCACTTGAAAGCACTTCCATAAGCCCACAAGATACTGAATTTGAAGATTTATATAAACACCTGCAGGCAGATCTCTTTTGATACTTGTCAAGGGCACAGTAATTAAGAAGGGACCACAAAAATAAGTCAGGTAATTACACATCACTTTAAAACCACTGGATGTAGACTAAAGGCTGCTGAAAGATTTCGATCAATACTGACTCTGCCTTGGACACCATGAGTAATGTGATGCATGCTGCTCATGTCTTTTCCTGGGCACCTCAATCTGGCAACTTCTTTTCTAAGCAGTAATTAAATCAGTGAAAATTGTATATAGTGTTGTGAGAGGCTCAAAAATTTTTAGCAGCAATCATGAAACTAACCCCACCCCCAATACACTTTAAAAATCTACAATTCGCAAATTTGAAATGTCAGATCCATGCTAATTTATTTTGCAAGCTACTCCAAGGAAGCCAGACATCAGCCCTTGCCCTGCTGTTAGATGAAAGCTTCAGAAAGTCCTGCATAACTGACAGCAGGACCCAGTGGGCTCTCTCCTCCCTTCCCTGGCACCACTGGGTGGCATCACTGTGAAATGTTCCTTCTGCCACTAGTACTGGCATCGTGTTAAATCTTGATTTGACACTCTGGTGTGTGCTGAGTCAGAGCAGGTGCAAGACTTAGGTATCTGCTTTGTACACATATTAGAATATTTCAGCTTGTGAGCAAGTTGGCTCAGGTGTGCTTCCTCCTCTCATTAGCCATGGTTTTCTCAACCCAGGAGCGGTTGACTACACAGTATGAGCTGAACTGGTTGCTTCATCAAATATTGATAGCATGTTTGAAGTTGTCGTTTTATTCTTACAAGGCAATTTCCTTCTGTGGTCCTTTTCATCAGAAGGTACTGTTTCATGCGGCACCCAGGCCTGGCCCTGAAACCATGTGTGGAGACTGTCATGGAAGGGAGGCAGGCCTTGTATGTGGCCTTAGTATCACCTCACTATCTTGCTCCTCACCCAGAGTGCCAAGCACAGAGAAGTGCATACCTTCTGTAGAGACTGAGTAGGGAAAATAACCAGCTGACTCGGATCCACAAATAACTTAGCAACAAATAATGAGAACTTTAGCATCTCATGCTTGCTAAGTGGGCAGGAGCAAGTAGATACTGTACCTACTTTTTCTGTTTTTAGAGACAAGGGTCTTGCTATGTTGCCCAGGCTGGAGTGCAGTGGTGCAATCATAGCTTACTGCAGCCTCGAACTCCTGGGCTCAAGCAATTCTTCTGCCTCAGCCTCTCGAATAGCTGGGACCACAGACATGTGCCACCACTGTGTCTGACTTGTACCTACTTGTTAAGGTTAACAATGATTATGAATTGAGAGGTGGCTCTCAGACTGACACAGGGAGAGAGTGCTAATTAGAGAATGCCTAGGCAGTCTGTTAGAAACAATCAAGGTTTACTAGACACCTGTGAGGTTTGCCTTTACCATGCCAAGCTGCTGTGTTACTGCACAACAGAGCCAGGGATGAACCAAGGGCTGAGGTTCACGCCACAGCTGGCTGGACTGGCCCAGAGGTGCTGCTGAGAGAAGACAGAGGGACATAGAAGTGAGAGACGGGAAGAACTAGAAGCCCAATATCCAGGATGATTCTATACAGAAGCACAGAGCTGAGGAATGACCCAGAGGATGTGAGACCCTGTCTCTAAAAATAAAAATAAAATAAGGAATGCAGAGGCGCAATCATAGCTCACTACAGCCTTGAACTCCTGGCCTCAAATCATCCTCCCACCTCAGCCTCACAAGTAGCTGGGACCACAGGTGCATGCCACCATGCCCAGCTGATTTTGTTTTTATTTTTTGAGAGACGAGGTCTCAAACTCCTGAGTTCAAATGATTCCCCCACCTTGGCCTCCCAAAGTACTGGGATTATAAGTATGAGCTACAGCACCCAGCTAAAAATAATTTTTTTTTAGATGGAGTCTCACTCTGTTGCCCAGGCTGGAGTGCAGTGGTGCGATCTCAGCTCACTGCAACCTTCACGTCTCAGGTTCAAGCGATTCTCCTGCCTCAGCCTCCTGAGTACCTGGGACTACAAGCATGTGCCACCATGCCCAGCTAATTTTTTGTATTTTTAGTAGAGGCAGGGTTTCACCATATTAGCCAGGATGGTCTTGATCTCCTGACCTCATGATCTCCCTGCCTCAGCCTCCCAAAGTGCTGTGATTACATGAGCCACCATGCCTAGCCCCACCCCCCCATCATCCACCAAAATTTTTTTAAACAAAAATTATCAGTATATTTCTAGAGCCCCAAGTGTAAGGGGCCAGATTTTTCCAAGATAAAAATGAAAATGGATGGTATCAGGAGGGGGGTAGTAGTTGCTTGGCCTGGCATTAGAGCCCTGGATCACCACGGGAGGTGAGGACAGCAGGGCTGGAGACACTGTGCTGGGCAGCTGGTGTGGGGCTGGCACAGAAGGCCAGATTCCTGCCCTGAAAAGCTGGGGCAGTGACTGCACAGAGCCCGTGGTGCAGATGGCTCAGGCAACCGGCTGCCGTGGAAGCTTCTGAACCCCTGGGACTTAGAGGCCTTGGCACTTGGCACTCTCTCCCCACTCCATTGTCACCAAACTATTATTGAGAGGAAGGAAAGATGTATATCAGAATCCCAAGTAAAGTCCAGAATGAGCCAAATCTTCTTGTCTTACATAAGAAAGAAAAGGAAAAAGAAAAAGCAAGCTGAGTGATCAGAAAATGAAAAATTATAATAGGACATTACAGGTGAAACTTTTGTGAGTGGCCTGAAGAGAACAGGATGGGAGATACATGGGAGCCTCTACAGAAGGAGGCTACAAGGGGAAATCAAGTAACCTAGGGACACAGATGTGAGCCTGCCCCAGAGAGAGCAGCAAACCATGACCTGGGCCCATTAGCGTGGGAAGGGAGCCTGTGACCCTCCTTATCCCCGAAACAGCTGTGTCTGTGGACGAGGGCCACAGTTCTCCCTCAGGCGGCTGTGTCTGCTCCCTTCTCACCTCGGCTCCTGTCCACCTGTCCCGGAGCACCGCCTCCTTACCATGGCTTATCCAGCTTGCACTCAGCTCTCGGATGCCTTATTCAAGTTACGGTCCTTTCCCCAGAGCGCACCAGGCTAAAATCACTGATCTGTCCTCTAAGCCCACAATTTAATAATAACAGGTAGCACTCAGCATTTGACTTTGTGCCAGGCACTGTTCTAAGTGCTTTTATGTATCTCAACTCCTTTAATCCTCATAAAAACACTATGAGGCAAGTATTTGTCTCCACTTTATAGATAGGACACAGGGAGGTGGAGCAACTTGCCTGAAGTCACGCGGCTGGTGAGCAGCAGAGCTAGGATTTGAAGTCTGGAAGGCTGGCATCAGTGTCTATAGTTTTAATTGCTTCATTATCCTGACTCTCAATTGCAACCTGTCTGATAGTGTTGGATATTAGGATGTGTCCATTAATATTTAGGTCCTACTTTTTTTTTTTTTTTTTTTTTTTTTTTAAAAACACAGAGTCTCACTCTGAAGCCAGGCTGGAATGCAGTGGCGCAATCTTGGCTCACTGCAACCTCTGCCTCCTGAGGTTGATTCTCCTGCCTCATCCTTCCAAGTAGCTGGGATTATTACAGGTACATGCCACCATACCCGGTTAATTTTTGTATTTTTAGTAGAGACGGGGGTTTCTTCATCTTGGCCAGGCTGGTCTTGAACTCCTGACTTCAGGTGATTTCCCCATCTGGACCACCCAAAGTGCTGGGATTACAGGTATGAGCCACCATGCCAGGCTGGGTCCTACTATTTTAGCCAGAGAAGCCTCCCACAAGCATACTCAGCCCGGCCTAACTTCTGAGCCCATCAGGACCAAGGCAGTTCATGGCTGGGATCCCGGCACCTTGCCCAGCTCTTACCAGGTCCCTTCCCCTGGGGCTTAGCCCTAACTCTGTATCTCCAGCTCCTGGCTGGGGTCCTATCAAAGCGAACCTCTTACCTGGGACCACCATACTGTACCTGGGCTGACTTTGAGTCCCTTCTGTATGTGGACACCTGGTTACTACACGGCAGTCACAGGACTGAACCCTCTTTATGGTAAGTTGGCCCAGCCAGGGTACCCACTTTCCCTCACACTGAGCTGCTCACAACCCATCTTCTCCCCAGCTTCTTCCCATTCCCCACAAGCCCCTGCTTCCCTACAGAGCCCATATGAATTATAACAAGCTCAGGTATCCTATGAGGGCAGGGCTCTCATCCACGAGGTCAACATTCTGGACAACTCGTGGACTGGTCCTGGCTCTTTAAAAGTAAGCTGGTAAACAAAACGCAACTAGAGTGGACGCTTCTTCCTAAAGGCCACGTGAAAGGAGCACTATGAAAGCCCTGCCCTCAGAAAGTCAGTCAAGGCCTCTGCTAGGTCCCCTCTCCAACGTCTCATTTGCTACCAGCTAACCACACTGTGCAAGCAGTGACAGAGTTGACAACAGTGTGACCCAGGGAAGCAGAAGGGAAATGGTCCCCTAGACGTGGTTTGGAGATTGTGTGGAGGGAAGCAATGAAAACAGAGAGTAACTTATCTAGTACTAGCATCCCTGGGTGCACGCCAGTGTGGCATTTCTTGAAGGTTTATCACAGGGGCTTCCAGCAAGCACTGTAAAGTGGAGGTGAGATGTGGAATTGGTATTTTCTCCTTTGGCTCAGGCATTCATTCCCAGGGATACAATGTCAATTCAGAGTTTCCAGTTGAAGCTTTGCCAGAAATATTGCCAATTCTGCCATCCAGGGCTTTTCTAAGAACACATTCAGCTTATGGCCACTAGTGAACACAGCCTGCAGAAGACTGTCAGAGTGGTTCCGGACAGCTAAGAAACACACACATATATTAATAAGTGGCATTATTGTAAGTAATCTAGTCACTAAAATAGTATTCTCCAAAGCTGACTCCAATGGGTAGTAAAAAATATGATAAAGAATGTTGGCTGGGCAGTGACTCACACCTGTAATTCCAGCACTTTGGGAGGCCAAGGTGGGCGGATTGCCTGAGGTCAGGAGTTTGAGACCAGACTGACCAACGTGATGAAACCCCATCTCTACTAAAATTACAAAAATTAGCCAGCATGGTGGTGGGCACCTGTAATCCCAGCTACTTGGGAGGCTGAGACAGAAGAATCGCTTGAACCCAGGAGGCAGAGATTGCAGTGAGCCGAGACCAGGCCATTGTACTCCAGCCTGGGCAACAAGAGTGAAACTTCATCTAAGAAAAAAAAATGTTATAGGTAGCAACTAACTGGGGCCAATGGCACAAGGATAAAGGAATTTACCAAGACCGTCATAAGTAAAAAAGGCAGATTTATTAGAAGGTATCAAAATATGTTGCAAAGGTGCAACGGGCAGATCAGCAAGAGAGGAGCTGACTGCAAGAAGACAAAGGTTTGGTGGCGATTCTGTAGGATGGTGCTTGTGCTGGAGAGGGCTGTGTGCTGTACTGAGGTTGCTAACTTTCATTTTTCTAGCAGCCGAGGGTCTGGTGATAAGTCAGTGCAAGAAAAGTGTGAGTTATTTATGCAGGAGGACTACGTGTCCAGGACCATGAAGAAGGCAGGCTTACAGCTTTTCTTCTTTTCCTTTTTGCTTTTCCCTGCTCCCACCAGCCTAACTCCCTTTCCCTCATGAGGACTCCACATAGAATAAAATGCTCGTAGTCAAGTGAACTTGGAAAATACAGAATCAAACAAAGCGTAACGGGCTTCTTTCCTGCAGAACCTCCCGGGGCAGTGGCATTGGAGTCTGCGGCAAGAGGAGTCCATCAGAGGCAGCTTTTTCCTCACTTTTTGGTCAACAATCCCCCTTCACCTCCACCCCCATTTTTTTCCCCTCAGAGAGTCCCATAAAGCAGCAAAACAGAGCTGCTTTAATGTTAACTAAAAGCAAAATGGTCAGAGCACCTCACCTCAATGAACAGCATGCTGCTGGAACCCTACTGCAATAGGCAGTGACTGTCAATGGCAGCTAAAGCTGTCAGATGAAACGTTCCACAGGGAACTTAATCATAAATGGATCAGGCTGATGCTAACTGAACCCACCTGTCAGTCCTAACATCACAAAAAGAGAGGCAGCAAGGCAGGATGCCTCCCGATGGGATGCAATGGGATGTTCCCAGAAGTTCCTATGAGGTTTTCTTGCCAAAAAATCCCAGCTGATTACACCTCTAGAGCTGACTACTGTCTGTAGGAAATATAGAGGGAAGTAAAACATAGTCACCAATGTTGTGGGAATGCATTCAACAAAATCCAAAATCACAGACATCTAAGGAACAAACAGTCAGGTTTCATCAACAAATAAATGACAAGAAAGAAAGGAAAAAAGAAAGGCTGCCTGGCAAACATGGTGAAACCCTGATCTCTACCAAAAAATACAAAAATTGGCTGGGTGCGGTGGGCCAATAGTCCCAGCTACTTGGGAGGCTGAGATATGAGAATTGCTTGAACCCAGGAGGCCGAGGTTGCAGTGAGCCAATGTCATGCCACTGCACTCCAGCCTAGGTGACAGAGTGAGACCCTGTCTCAAAAACAAACAAGCAAACAAAAGGACAGTAGGGTAAATAGTCAGGTTTAGACTTTTTAGATTTATAAGACCTGTCAACCAAATGCAATATTTGAATCTTGATTTAAACAAATCGACAATTTTAAAAAAACACATTAATAAAACAACCAGGGAAATGTCATAACTCGCTGGATTTTTGGTGATATAAAGAAATTACAGTTAAACTTTTAGGTGTGATTATGGTATTGTGGTAATGCAAAAAGAAAAGATTTTATTTTTAGAGGTACCTACTGGAGCATTCATGGATAAAAAGATGTCTGGGATTTTCCTCAAAATAATTCAGCGTAAAGAAGGGAAAGAAAATGCATGGCAGATAGAAGAAACAAGAATAGCCTTGAATTCATAATTGCTTGGAGCTGGCTGTTCTATCTAATTTTGTATTGAATTTGAAATTTTCCATAATAAGTTTAAACAAAAATACATTGCTGAGCAGCAAAACGTAGAGAAGGACCTAAAGTCTTGGACATATTAACTTTCTAATAATCCAACCTCTTATAGATGTAGGATTTTGAAATTTCACCTAAAGATTACAAGACTAGGATTTTCATATTTGCTTTCCATCTTTTCTGTCAATTTTAGAAAAGACGATACCATTAGAAAAAGACAATGCCATTTATATAAAGCAGAATGGAGAGCTCCTTTAGAGTCAAGGAAAAGTAAAAATTAAAGCTAGGCTTTCTTCAGTCCTCACTGTGTGTGATATATTATGTTTTGTATGTATTAATTTCCTGTTTAAAATCCTCTAATAGCCTAGGCACAGTGGCTCATGCCTATAATCTCAGCATTTTGGGAGGCCACGGCAGGAGGACCACTTGAGGTCAGGAATTTGAGACCAGCCTGGCCAACATGGTGAATCCTTGTCTCTACTAAAAATAAAAAATAAAATTAGCCAGATGTGGTGGAACGCATCTGTAGTCCCAGCTACTCAAGATCCTGAGACAGGAGAATAGCCTGAACCCAGAAGGCAGAGGTTGCAGTAAGCCGAGATCACACCACTGCACTCCAGCCTGGGTGGCAGAGCGAGACTGCATCTCAATAATAAAAAATAAATAGATAAAAATAAAATCCTCTAATAGCGTCCCACCCTTCTCAGAATGACATACAAATTCTTCACCATAGTCTGTGATTTTCAGTGTGACTTGGTATATAACACAGGCTCCCTTCCTTCTACACTGGCCTCTGCTCGTTCGTCAAACATGGTTGCTACTCTCCTGCCTCAGGGCCTTTGTACTTGCTATTCACGCTACCCAAAATACTCTTTCCCCTGCCAATAACTCTGTGACTTTCTCTGTCTTTCAGGTCAGACAATCCCTGCCTACCTCCCTGTGTAACACAGGTAGATGATCCCATCCACACACCATCACTCTCCTCCCCTTCATTTCTTCCCCCTGCTTTATTTTTCTTTTTAGCACTTATTATCCCCTGGAGGAAAAAAAAAATCTGTTGTCTGTCTCTCCCAAGTGGATCGCAAGCTCCATTCGATCTGGAGCTTTGTTTTATTCATGGAACAATGTTCTCAGATCAATGCCTTAAATATAGCAGGTGCTCATGAAATATTTATTGAATTAATTAATTAGCACATACAAAAATCTGTTTGGTAAACATGCCCATGTATCTTTGGAGACTGGAATTATGTGTTTCCATGGTGGCCAAGATCCCCATAGATTAGCTGTACCTAGCTAAGCTGGGCTAAGTTGTCCGTAGAGCAGCTGAATGCCATGCAGTGAAAGAGGACACACACTCCTGGTCTATTTAACCTAAGGGAGGGACAACTGGAGGAGCTGGCCTAGGGCCCTGGCTGAGGCTGGGATGACTGTTCTTTTCTTGGGAAAAGTGAGATTCGAGGAAGGTCTAAATAAAGAGTGGCAGTATCTGTAGGAAATAAATTGGAAAGGAATGGCATAGCTAGATGGAGTGTTTGAGGGCTTCAAGAATGTTATGGAGTCAGACTCTACATATGGTTTGAGGTTCCCAAATTAATTCATTTTCAGGGAAAGCTGGAAGGGACACAGATGGATAGAAATGCTGAGTGGCAAACATCCCACTGAGCAATACACTGTAGGAGGAAAAATGGGCCCTGAAAACTGTTTAATGCATTTTGAAGAATTTCACTCTGCTGAAGTCAAATGAAATATACAGAGAAATCTCTAAAATTAAAATGTTTTATTTGGGAAGAAAGAATTGCAATTTGGGCTATACACACAGACTGGGTGGTCTTAAGTATGTCTGAAGAACAAAGAGAAGGTCAGAAGTTTTCTTTAAAAGGAGAAATGTGACATATTGCTCTTTGAGAAAGTTCATTGGCACTAGTAATGTTTTAGGAAGCTGGCAAGTTTTCATTGGTAAATGACAGCAACAGGTAAATGATTCTTAGAGACACAGAAGGTAGTTTCAGTAGCTAGTAGATAAAACTGGTTTTAGGCTTCAGCAGGCAGTTTCAGCAGCCAGGCTTGCAGAGAATTACACTATGTGCCCGAGGGCCATGTCCCCTTGGCCTCTCAACTCTGTTTTAGTTGGGTAGAACAAAAATGACCCAGTTTATTGATCAACTTTCACAACTCCTACCTGAGACGACCTTTTGAATTATTCTTCAGGTTACTACTCGAAGGAATCTGAGTTTTCTCCAAAGGAATACAGGTAGCTAAGCCCCTCCTTTGTAACTCAAGTCAGATAACTGACCATTCTCAGAAGCATGTTGAACACGCTTGCCTCCTAAAAAGAAAGGCTGTTGATGATAGGGGTGAGGTACCAGCATAGACCTGGGGACTGAAACACTCTGAGGTGCTAGACTGTGTGTGTTATGCTTCAGCCTGAAAACTGCAACAAAACTGTTGTCGTCTGCAATAGTAGAAGTATTTGCTTCAGAGAAAGCTTATTTGCTTCTGAGAAAGCATAGTTGAAACAATAAAACCATGAGAGGGGCCTTATGTTTTACCTGTCAATTGCTCACTTTCTAAAATGCTGTACAACAAAATAACTTGTTAACGATCTGAATGTTTAAATTGATTAGGTAATCCTGCTGATTAAAAGCTTCCTATGGGAAATACTATGGTAAACAATCTCTAATTTATAGTTTTAAAAATGAAACACATTACTATACTTCCAGTTTTCACATAGCAAAGCACCCCCTCATTCACTCCCTCCCTCCCTTCCTCCTTTCCTCCCTCCCTCTCTCCCTTCCTTTCTTCCTTCCTTCCCTTCTTCCTTCCTTCCCTCCCTCCCTCTCTCACTTGCTTGCTTTCTGTTGGAGCCTCACTCTGTCTGGAGTGCAATGGCATGATCTTGGCTCACTGTAACCTCTGACTCCCAAGTTCAAGCAATTCTCCTGCCTCAGCCTCCCAAGTAGCTGGGATTACAGGTGTCTACCACCATGCCCAGCTAATTTTTTGTATTTTTTCTAGAGATAGGGTTTCACCATGTTGGCCAGGTTGGTCTTGAACTCCTGACTTCAGGTGATCCACCTGCCTCAGCCTCCCAAAGTGCTGGGATTACAGGTGTGAGCCACCGTGCCCAGCCTCTATAAGCCAGTTTTGGATCTGTAAGCCATCTTGCTGAATTTGTGTCAATTATGCCAAATAATCGTCTCTTGGCTGTGAAAAGATTTTCCAGCAGGCCCTCAAAGACAAGGACAGATGGCATTCTATTGGGGGTACTCTTTGTTTTAACAAATATTGACACTTTCGTAGGAAACTGATCCAGATCCTCTTTCTTCCTAACTCATTTTGGCAATCTTGAAGGTTTGAAGAGGTATAGTTCAATAGAATTGTGAAGATGCACTTACCACTGGATTATAAAAAGACATACATCCTGAAGAATAATGTTCATGGTTAATTGCTGCTTGTAAAATCACAAAGTAATAAATAATACTGGGACACTGTGATCACAGAGCACTTTCAAGCAGAAGTAAGACAGGAAAGAAAAGGAGAGAGGAGAGGACAGAAAAAAAATGCTTCCAAAAAATTCAAATTGCTATATGAAACTTTTTAAATTTTTATTTTTATTGTTTTTGAGACAAGGTAGGCTCTGTCACCCAGGCTGGAGTGCGTTGGTGCCGTCTCGGCTCACTGCAATCTGTCTCCGGGCTTAAGTGATCCTCCCACCTTAGCCTTCTACGTAGCTGGAACTACAGGTACACATAACGATTCCTGGCTAAGTTTTGTATTTTTTGTAGAGATGGGTTTTGGCCATGTTGCCTACTGGTCTTGAACTCCTGGACTCAAGTGATCTGCCCACCTCAGCCTCCCAAAGTGCTGGGATTGTAGACATAAGCCACTACCCCCAGCCTGAAACTTTTTTTAAAAGACTCTTTCTAACCTAGATGTTAGTAATATCAAGGTTATGGTAGTTTACCTAGAAAATCAGGGAATATTTACTGTAATTCAAAATTAGTATATACTATTTTGTTTGTTTGTTTGTTTTTCAGACTGAGTCTCACCCTGTTGCCCAGGCTGTAGTGCAGTGGTGCAGTATCAGCTCACTACAATCTCCACCTCCTGGGTTCAAGTGATTCTCCTGCCTCAGCCTACTGAGTAATTGGGATTACAGGTACCTGCCACCACGCCTGGCTAATTTTTGTATTTTTAGTGGAGACGGGGTTTCACCATGTTGGCCAGGCTGCTCTTGAATCCCTGACCTCAAATGATCCACCCACCTCGGCCTCCCAGAATGCTGAGATTACAGGCATGAGCCATCATGCCTGACCCAATAACTTATAAAAGCCTTAGGTTCGTGTTTTGCTGCAGCCTTGTTGGGGGTGGGAGAAGAAGGATAAAATGAGGATGGTACAGGTCAACCTTGAAGGTGAAACAGAAATAGAAGAAAGGATGCAGGTGGCCTTCTCAGACAAGACCCCACTGTCAGTGCCAAACCACGTCCTGTGTTCCCACCATGCTGGACAAGTGCTGGCCCCGAGCGGCAGTATCTCAATGCCCTGCTTCAGCAGTACTCCCTCCTTTACCTTTGCTCCAAGGCTGCCTTGAACTCAGTAGCACCCAGAGTCTCCCAGTTTTTACTCAGGGAAAGAGTTTATTTTATTTATTTATTTTATTTTATTTATTTATTTTTTTAGTTTTACTGAGGTAAAATCGACAAATAAAAATTATATATATTCAAGGTGTACAATATGATGACTTGATGTATGAATACATTGTGAGATGATGACCACATCAAATTAATGAACACATCCATCACATAACTAATGCAGTTAGTTACCATTTATGTGTATGAGTGTAGTGAAGACCTTAAAATCGAGTTTCATGGCAAATTTCAAGTTAACAATACAGTATTATTAACTATTTGTCATCATAATGTACATTAGATTCTCAGAACTTACTCATCCTATAACAAAGTTTGTATCCTTTCACCAATCTCCCAGGCTCTGGAAACCACCAATCCACTCTCTGCTTCTGTGAGTTTGACTTTTTTTTTAAAGATTCAACACATTTAGCTGGGTGTGGTGATGCACACCTGTAGTCCTGGCTGCTCAGGAGGCTGAGGCAGGAGGATCACTTTGGGCCCAGGCATTTGAGGCTGCAGTTAGCTATGACTGCACCACTACACTCTAGCCTGGGCAACAGAGTAAGACCCTGCCACTAAAAAATTTTTTTTAATTTAAAAAATTTTTAAAAGATTCTACACATAAATGAGATCATACAGCATTTGTCTTTCTGTGTTTGGCTTATTTCACTTGGCATGATGTCCTCCAGATTCATCCATGTTCTGCCAAATAACATGATTTCCTTCTTTTTTGTGGCTGAATAATATTCCAAGACTGGACATGGTGGCTCACACCTGTAATCCCAGCATTTTGGGAAGCTGAGGCAGGAGGATCCCTTGAGCCCAGGAGTTGGAGACCAGCCTGGGCAAATAGCAAAACTTCATCTTTACCAAAAATACAAAAATTAGCCAGTGTGGTGGCGTACACCTATAGTCCCAGCTACTCGGGAGGCTGAGGTGGGCCCAGGAGGCAGACGTTACCATGAACAATGGAAACCACTCTATTGCCCTCCAACCTGGGTGACAGAGCCAGATCCTGTATCAAAATAAATAAATAAAATATATATGTACACACACACACAAACATATTCCACAGAAATAGTTCTTACGTAATAAGAACAAAAAAAAAAAGGGAAGGAAAATAAAAAACATCTCTGTAATAGTTTCCCTGGAATGCAATAACAAATGACCACAAACTTGGTTGCTTAAGACAACAGAAATGAGCCTGGCATGGTGGCTCATGCCTATAATCCCAGCACTTTGGGAAGCTGAGGCGGGCGGATCACCTGAGGTCAGGGGTATGAGAACAGCCTGGCCAACATGGTGAAACCCCGTCTCTACTAAAAATACAAACAATTCGCCGGGCGTGGTGGTGCACACTTACAATCCCAGCTACTCGGGAGGCTGAGGCAGGAGAATTGCTTGAACCCAAGAGGCGGAGGTTGCAGTGAGCCAAGATTGCACTACTACACTCCAGCCTGAGCAACAGAGCAAGACTCCATCCTGGGGAAAAAAAAAATAAAAGACAACAGAAATGTATTCTGTCATAGTTCCAGGGCCCAGAAGTCTGAAGTCAAGGTGCTGGCAGGGCCATGATCCTCTGAAGGCTCTGAGGAGGATCCTTGCTTGCCTCTTCCAATGTCTGGTGGCTCCTGGCATTCCTTGGCTTGGAACAGTATCATTCCAATCTCTGCCTCTATCTTCATATCACCTGCTTCTCTGTGTCTTTGTGTGAGTTTTTCCATCTCTTATAAGGCACTCTCATTAGATTTGTGACCCACACTAATCCAGTATGATCGTATCTCCAGCCTTACATTAGGATTATAACTGCAAAGACCCTATTTCCAAAGAAGGTCACATTTTGAGGTTGAAGTGGATGTGAATTTGGGGATGGGAGGTATATTCAACCCACTACAATACCATGGACATATTTATTCAACAAATCAAAATTATGACTAGCATTATCTTTTTAGAAAGCACATAGAAGGCAGGCAGAGGTTGAGGGGGCTCAGAAGTGGGCCTAGATGGCTGAGGAGTCCCACCTTCTGTTCTGTTGCCTTCTGACAATCAGAAGGCTGCTGTCTGGTTAAGATCAGATAGTGATTCCACAAAGCTGTTGATAAAACTAGGAATTAGATAAAGACAGCAAGGACTAAGAAACAGTTGAAAAGAAATTGTTTAATGATGTGAATTACTAAAGAGAATATTATAGTTGCTACCAAAAATATAAACGTGCTCAAGGGAGATGATTAAACAATTGAGAGAATTCAGGTGCTAAACTAATGTTCAATTCAAATATAAAAACCCATCAACTAGGCCGGGTGTGGTGGCTTGCGCCTGTAATCCCAGCACTTTGGGAGGCTGAGGTGGGCGAATCACCTGAGGTTGGGAGTTCAAGACCAGTCTGACCAATATGGTGAAACCCCGTCTCTATTAAAAAAAATAAATAAATAGGAAAAAGAAAAGAAAAGAAAAAACCATCAACTTTATTAAATACTGATCAGGGTCACTGGCCTCAAAACTAAGGTTTTTTTTTCTAGCAAAAAAGGAATAATTAGGTCCTCTGCAGAATGTGCTTTTGTGAATTTTCAGTTACGAGTGCTTGGGTTTTCTACTTTGTAAATAATCAGTGACTTTGCCCACAGTCCAACTTACTTATGTACTGCTTTCCTGCCATCAAATAGTGTGCAATTAGGGAATGCAGATCAATATCAGTGTCATACATTCACAATGTCAACAGGCAGATACAACATACAAAAAGAGTAAGACGCATCCCAAAACCAGAGAGAGGCCTTTCAGATTCTTCCTCCAGGTGGAGATTTAATTAAGAGTAAAGTGAAATATCTTCTGTGTTTTTGTTTTGTTTTGTTTTGTTTTTTTGAGACAGAGTCTTGCTCTGTCACCCAGGTTGAAGTGCAATGGCATGATCTTGGCTCACTGCAACCTCCACTTCCTGGGTTCAAGCGATTCTCCTGCCTCAGCCTACCTTGTGGCTGGGATTACAGGCCATGCCCGGCTAATTTTTGTACTTTTAGTAGAGATGGGGCTTCACGATGTTGGCCAGGCTGGTTTCAAACTCCTGACCTCAGGTGATTCACCCACCTCGGCCTCCCAAAGTGCTGGGAGGACAGGTGCAAGCTACCGCACCTGGCCATATCTTCTGCTTTCTTTTCCAAATCTATATGGTAGTGCTTTTAGGTCTGAAAGCCACAGAGTTAAGCAAGAACACCAGAGTTTGGTCATTATCCAGCATAATTCTTCACTTGCTGCCAGGGCTTTCAGAGACACTCAGAGTGTGAAGGGAACTTAGAAATCTGTCCAGCTCAAGTCCTCACTGTGAAAGTGAGTGACTCTGAGGTCCCAAGATGTAATAGGTGTCCCTTCTAAAATGACTTGCTTGTGCCAAACTAGGATGAGACCTAAACCCCAAGCTCTTTCCATGATATGCCCCACTTTGACCATCCTCACCAGGCAGCATTTCCTAAACACCTAGACTGTCAGGGTGAAGTGCTGCTCTACCATAAAGAAGTCATTCAGGTTTGTGGTAGTGTATTACTTCACTATGAGTGGCTAAAAGAGTCAAAAAAGAGCAAGATAGCCAGGAGGTGTTGAATAAGTGGTTTTCAAATGAATGGAATACGGAATAAAACCAAAGGTCAGTAACTTGCCATGTGTGCAGAGATAGCCATCCATGCTCTCTTCTTGGTCTTGGGCGCAGCTGGGCCCTCCTTGCAGCCTCCCTTTGTAAGAGTCTGCAGCCACTTCAAATCTTGCCTCCTCAGAATGCAACCGAGGGGGCACAAGGCAGAGTGAGAGACTGAGGCAAGTTTTAAAGGGGGAATGAAAGTTTATTAAAAAGTTTTGGGGCAGGAATGCAAGGACATAAAGTATACTTGGAAGAGGGCCAAGCGGACACCTTGAGAGATCAAGTGCATGGTTTGACCTTTGACTTCGAGTTTTCTGCGTTGGCATGCTTCTGGGGTCTTGCTGTTACTTCTCCCAATTCTTCCCTTGGGGTGGGCTGTCAGCATGTGCAGCGGTCTGCCAGCGCTTGGGAGGGGCCACACGAGCAGTGTTTACTGAAGTTGTATGCATGCTCACTTGAGGCCTTCCTAGAGGAAGATCATACAGCAGTTAAATGCTGCCATTTTTGCCTCTTAGTGCGCATGCGTGAGCCCACTCGCCTAACTCCTGGGATCTTATCGGGAAGCTGCTGATCACCAGTTTCAGGTTTTTTCTATCTGCTGGGAGATGGCCTTTCCCTGGTGTCGGCTGTTGCCAATTATTTTACAGAGACAGTTAACCATCACCTGACAGTCACCTGACATTTCTGGTGGGGAGTGGGAAGCCCTCTCCTGCCCTGTTCATATCTGACTAGCTACCTACCGTAACACCTCACCGTTTAGGTGTAGCCATGTGGCCCGGTTCTGGCCAATGGAGTATGAAGTGCAAGTCGCGAGCACCACTTCCCAGCCTGACCCATACAATCCTCCTGTGTTTGATTTTCACTCACTCCACCCACTGGCTGAATGGACAGGACTCTGAGGATCCAGAGGAGTCCGGAGCCACAGTAAGAAAAGAGACTTTGTCCTCAAATGACCTTAAAGGACACCGTTTCCCTTTATCTTACACCCTTTTTCTGAACCGTAAAATAAGCAAGAGGCCAGGTGCAGCAGCTCACACTTGTAATATCAGCATTTTTGGAAGGCCAAAGCTGGAGGATCACTTGAGCCCAGGAGTTCAAGACCGGCCTGGGCAACACAGCATGACCTCATCTCTATTAAAAAATATAAAAATTAGCTTGGTGCAGTGGTGTACGCCTGTAGTCCCAGCTACTTGGAAGGCTAAGCTACTTGGGGGAGATGACTTGAGCCTGCAAGGTAGAGGTTGCAGTGAGCCAAGATCATTCCATTGCATTCCAGCCTGGTGACAGAGCCAGACCCTGTCAGATTAAAGCACTGAGATTTCGGGATTCTTATAGGGGCTATCCCATCCTGATTAGTGCACTACACTTGTGTGGGTGGTTAAACAGAACCAGATCCAGCACTTTGGATCTCATGGACAAGACAAAAGTTGGCAATGGTAGTTCTCCTTTGCCTCTAAATGTGTATGCTGTAATCCCCACTGATCAGCCTGACTCCAAAGTCCCCTAGACTCCCTTTTCATAATTTCCTTTCCATCCCCTGTGCACACGCGTGAACACACACACACACAGAGAGAGAGAGAGAGAGAGAGAGCGCACAATCACAAACCCTCGAACCTTAACCTGAGTATAATAATTCCAATTCACAGCCTGGCACGGTGGCTCATACCTGTAATCCCAGCACTTTGGGAGGCCGAGGCGGACGGATCACCTGAGGTCAAAAGTTTGAGACCAGCCTAGGCAACATGGTGAAAACCCATCTCTACTAAAAATACAAAATTAGCCGGGCATGGTGGCACACACCTGTGACCCCAGCTACTCAGGAGGCTGAGGCAGGAGAATTGCTTGAACCCGGGAGGTATAGGTTGCGGTGAGCTGAGATCACGCCATTGCACTCCAGCCTGGGCAACAAGAATGAAACTCTGTCTCAAAATAATAATAATAATAATAATAATTCCAATTCACACCAAAGAGACTAGGTGGGAGCTGGCGAGCCTACTTAGCTTGTGATTTCCTGGAATAGGCCTGGTCCTAAACATGTTTCTCATATGAGGAGTCCCAGACTCCTCAATCAGTGGTGTGCAATTCACCATGTACACATCCTGCTTCCCTAATAAGACCACAAGCTCTTTCCTTGACAGTGTTTGCATCCCAGGAACTATCACCAATGGATGCTTAAAATATGTCTTTGAGAGTAAACAAGGCTGGCATGAATCAATAGGAATCAAAAGTATGCAGGAACTACCAAAGAGCCAAGCAACAGGATAAAGTGCTCTAAACACAGTTAGTTGTTTTTGTGTGAAAGATCAAGAAAGAGAGGCATCGTATGAAGGGGCAAAATCCAATACTTCATTTCTTCTGACACTTTGCGGAGAAGAAAATATGTTGGCAGATTTTATATTTGCCAAAGCTGTGGGAAGAATGCTTGATTGACGAAGGGCATTCTCTCTTGCAAAAGGAGCAGAATGAATCATAAATAAACATGCAAAGCAGTGCAAAGGAATGGTGGACAGCAGCAGAAAGTTGACAGATTGTGGATTTCAATTCTGACTCTGCTGTTTACTGAGGGCTTGTCCTTAGGCAGAGGGTGGCATGTCCCTGAGCCTCAGGGTCCTCATCTAGACTATATAAAATGGAGATGATTTTAGGAGCTCTAGCTGGAGCTCCTAAAGTTACCCATGTAACGTCCTGAGTAATAAGTGATAAAAGCATCGCTTTTTTTCTTTTTGAGACGGAGTCTTGCTCTGTCGCCAGGCTGGAATACAGTGGCACGATCTTGGCTCACTGCAACCTCCGCCTCCCAGGTTCAAGCAGTTCTCCTGTCTTAGCCTCCTGAGTAGCTAGGACTATAGGCAGGTGCCACCATGCCCAGCTAGTTTTTGTATTTTTAGTAGAGACAGGGTTTCACCATGTTGACCAGGATGGTCTCGATCTCTTGACCTCGTGATCCACCTACCTTGACTTCCCAAAGTGGTAGGATTTACAGGCATGAGCCACGGCGCCTAGCCAAAAGCATCTTTTGATATGATATTTGGTTTTTGTCCCTGGCTACCCTACTTTACAGAGATGCTGTAAGGAATAAATGCATGAAAAGGGCCCAGCACAGAGAAGGGTTCAGTGCGACGTAGCTCCTATTGTGAATGCTGTGTGCAAGAACTCAGTAATCATTGTCATAATGTCGAAAGCAACTTTAAAGTCAAACTTTTGGAAGATTATAAACTAACAAGGAAAAAGCATAAACTTACCCTCTGCATTAAGTATCAGTTGATTCATCACCACCAAAATCGCTATTACACAGCAAATCAGGTCATTCATAAAGCTATTCTCTTTTGCAAAAGCCTTTGGCAAAAGGTCCCAAGAAATTTAATTCTCGTGATTATGCCTGCTTTAAAACTAGCTAGATGTAATTCTCTTTCCTAGATGATACAATTTATGTCTTAATTTATGTCTTGGACTTTAACAGGCTATTTTGCTTAATCCTGGAATTTCTACCACAAATTTAAATTTCCTGTGGCTAATGTTAACAGAAACTTTCTTTAAAAAAAAAAAAAAAGGATGTCAAGGTTTTGACCTGTTTTCTTTCTTGCTGATTTTGGATAGATGATGTGCTCTTGTGATATAATGAGAAATATACCTTTGGCTAGGTGCAGTGAGCCAAGATTACACCACTGCACTCCAGGCTGGATGACAGAGAGAAACCATGTCTCAAAAGAAAAAAGAAAAAAACTCAAACCCGCCATTTATACAAATGTCTTTGGTCTTTGTCTCTGGATTCTGGCCAGAGGGCCTAAAACCCTTATAACTTACAAGGTAATAAGACTGGGAAAGGAAAAGGGCTAGAGATTGAATTCAGTCCCCAAAGGCTAATGGATTAATCAATGATGCCTAGAGGCCTGGTGCAGTGGCTCACATCTGTAATCCCAGCACTTTGGGAGGCTGAGATGGGCAGATCACTTGAGGCCAGGAGTCCAAGACCAGCCTGGCCAATGTGGCAAAATGCTATCTCTACTAAAAAAAAAAAAAAAAAAAAAAAAAATTAGCCAGGCATGGTGATGCATGCCTATAGTTCCAGCTACTCAGGAGGCTGAGGCATGAGAGAATTGCTTGAACCCAGGAGGTGGAGGTTACAGTGAGCTGAGATCATGCCATTGTACTCCAGCCTGGGCAATAGAGCAAGATTCTGTTAAAAAAAAAAAAAAAAAATCTTCCCTACATAATGAAGACTTCATAAAAAATAAATAGCCTGATGAGGTGGTTCATGCCTGCAATCCCAACACTTTGGGAGGCCATGGTGAGCAGCTTATGAGGTCAGGAGTTCAAGACCAGCCTGGCCAAGAAACCAGCGTGGCCAATATGGTGAAACCGTGTCTCTACTAAAAATACAAAAATTAGCTGGGTGTGGTGGTGGGCACCTATAATCCCAACTACTTGGGAGACTGAGGCAGGAGAATTGCTTGAGCCCAAGAGGTGGAGGTTGCAGTGAACCAAAGATCAAACCATTGCCCTCCAGCCTGGGCAATAGAATGAGACTCTGATTCACAAATAAATAAATGGACAGGGTTTGGAGACGATCTGGGTTGCTGCACTCATAGAGATGCTGGGAGGGTGGTGCACCTGGAGAAGGCATAGAAGCTCTGTGCCCCTTCCCCATACCTTGCCCAATGTGTCTCTTCCATGTATTGTGTCTTTTATAATAAACCCATAAACATGAGTAAATGTTTCCGAGTTTGGTGAGCCATTCTAGCAAATTATTGAACATGAGAAGGGGGTCATGGGAACCCCCAACATATGGCTCATCAGTCAGAAGTTCAGAAGGCACAGATGAGATTGGCATCTGAAGTGAGGTCTGATGCTAACTCCAGGCAGATAGTGTCAAAATTGAATTGAGCTGGAGGACATCCCATTGATGACCCCAGAGAATTGGAATCAAAGAATTGCTTGGTGTCAAAAACCTACACATTGGTTGTCAGAAGTGTTGTGTTAGAGTATAGAGAGGAGGAAACAAGTTTTTTCTATTTAGATGTCTACAAGAAATTTCCATATTGTGCTCATCTCACACCAGCTGGGATGGCCATGTTTTAGTAGTTACTATCTTTCATGGCAAGTTATAATTTTTTTTTTTTTTTTGAGACCGAGTCTTGCTCTATCACCAAGCTGGAGTGCAGTGGTGCGATCTTAGCTCACTGCAACCTCTGCCTCCCGGGTTCAAGCAATTCTCCTGCCTCAGCCTCCCGAATAGCTGGGACTACAGGAGCATGCCACCACGCCCAGCTAATTTTTGTATTTTTAGTAGAGACGGGATTTCACCATATTGGCCAGGCTGGTCTCGAACTCCTGACCTCATGATCCACCCGCCTGAGCCTCCCAAAGTGCTGGGATTACAGGCGTGAGCCACCACACCCAGCCAACAAGTTATAATTTTACATTTAAAGAGTTAAGCCCTTTAAATACATCTAGGGACTAGAAAGTACTACTGTAAAGTTACTTCCTAGTTATAAATTATTCATTGACTATATCATTAACCATATAGCACAACTGCAGTTGCATTTTCAGCTCCTTCTACTTGACTGATGTCTACCTCTTTTTCTTTTTTAAATAGAAACAGGATCTCACTATTTTGCCCAGGCTGGTCTCGAACTCCTGGGCTCAACTGGATGTCCACCTCTGGCACAAGGTATACAAGTTATCTATGACTATGTAGCAAATTACCCAAAAATGTAGTGACGTCAAACAACATTTATTATCTTAGATTTATTTTTGGGTCAGGAATCCACGTGCAGTGTAGATATGTCCTCTTGCTCGGGGCCTTTCAAAAAGCTGCAATCAAGGAGTTGGCGTGGGCTGCAAGCCAGCTTGGTCACTTCAAGCCTCCACCGGGAAGGATCAGCTTCTAAGCCCACTCAAGTGGCTGTTGGCAGGCGTCAGCTTCTCTCCCACAGGATATTGGCCTTGCCATATGAGCCTCCACATAAGACTTCTTAAAACATGATAGCTTCCCTGTGGACATGGTGGCTCATGCCTTTAATCCCAGCACTTTGGGAGGCCAAGGTGGGTGGATCACCTGAAGGCCAGGAGTTCAAGGCCAGCTTGGCCAACATGGTGAAACCCCATCTCTTCTAAAAATACAAAAACTTAGCTGGGCATGGTGGTGGGCACCTGTAATCCCAACTACTCGGGAGGCTAAGGCAGGAGAATTGCTTGAACCTGGAAGGAGGAGGCTGCAGTGAGTCGAAATCACACCACTGCACTCCAGCCTGGGCAACAAGAGCAAAACCTTGTATTAAAAAAAAAAAAAAAAAAGCAAACAAAACATGGTAGCTTCCTTCTCCAAGAGTGAGGGCTCTAAGAGGGAGAAAGTGGGAGAGAGGGTAAGCACGGTAAAAGCCACTCTGTCTTTTTGTAATCTAAACTCAGAAATGAATGAAAGCCCACCATTTTTGCCATATTTTGTTTGTTAGAAGCACATCACCAGGTCTAGCCCATGCTCGAGGGAAGGGAATAATCACTGGATGTTATCTTAGGAGTTGCCTACCCTACCAGGATGCCATTTAAGGCGGTGCTTCTCAAACTAACCCTGGTCAAGAACCAGCTAAAAAAAAAAAATTCAATTTGTTGCAAGTCAATACTTTTGTAAAATAAAATAGAAATTCAAAAAAAAAATAGAAATTCATTTCTAGGCCAGGCACAGTGGCTCATGCCCATAATCCCAGCTCTTTGGCAGGCCAAGGTAGGCGGATCACGAGGTCAGGCGGTTGAGACCATTCTGGCTAACAACATGAAACCTTGTCTCTACTAAAAATACAAAAAATTAGCTGGGCATGGTGGCATGTGCCTATAGTCCCAGCTACTCAGGAGGCTGAGGCAGGAGAATTGCTTGAACCTGTGAGGCAGAGGTTATAGTGAGCCAAGATCATGCCACTGCACTCCAGTCTAGGCAACACAGCAAGACTCTGTTTAAAAAAAAAAAAAAAAAAATTCATCTTTAGAAATATAAAATGAAATTACAAAGGCATTTTTTAAAAAACCCCAAACCATGGCTTATTTGTTGATGTGGTCATGATGTCCAATTGCTATAAAAATTTCTCTAGGCTGGGCATGGTGGCTCACACCTGTAATCACAGCACTTAGGGAGGCTGAGGTAGGAGGATCGCTTGAGCCCAGGAGTTCAAGACAGGTCTGGGCAACACAGCAAGACTCCATCTCTACAAAAAAAAAATTCTTTTATTTTCAATTCTATTACTTATCTCATTTGGATCAGAAACAAATATTTTACATATGGGCACCAGTTTCCGGTCAACCTTTGAGTAGCACTGATTTTGGGATTTTATGAATGCAGATGACTTTTCAAGGCTTTTACAACACAATGGTTTGGACTTTTCACTTGGTTATTTCTAGATGGAAGATTCTAGAAACAAATCTAAATAGAAGTTTTTCCTTCTAATTTCATTCATCTCTCTCCATGCTCCTAAAAATGGGACTTTTTATTGTGAGTAAAGTCAAGGGTATGTAGGATTAACACTTTCCTGCAAGGTCTTTTAGGGACCTCATTCCCACCAGTCAGAAGCCACAGAGTTAAGCCACCCTTTTGAAGTGTGTAGTCTGAAAGATATTTAACACAATGATTATCAATTTACCGTGTACAATAGTGAGGGGTCAGCCCACTTCCCAACAAATGTTAGAAGTTTGAATGCCCTTACTGTTCCTAGTCTATTCATATTTATCAAAATACATCTTAAGAGTAACCTCCTCAATTCAACTAATAAATATATTTTTTGAGCATCAACTGTGTGCAAGACTCTGGAGGGCACCACCTTGAAGAAGGCACAGCCTCTACTCTCAGTTGGTTTATAGCACTCCCTATATAAACCTTGAAGTAATTTACATCTAAGTATTTTGGCAATTGAGTGCATTATTTCTCTTGTTTCTTAGCGTTTCACAAATTTTTAACTCATCACCCTAATGAAACCATAAACTTAAGGAACAAAAGTACTCCATTTCCCATCCTTCATGCCTCCAGCACAGGATCAGGCAGTTAGTAGGTCCTCAGTAAAAAGCTGAAGGCAGCATTTACTAGGCCAAGACTCCCCTAGAGTCCCCTGTTCAGAGGCTAAATGCTGTCATTGGGGTCTTGGTAACCTCACAATCACCTTTCTTCATCCTCTTTACCACCCCAACCCATCCTCCAAGGCTTAACACAGAAGAAGCAACTTAAGAAGTCTGCTTCTGCTGCCCTGGCCCCTATTCTTTTCTCTCCTTACTACACTAGTCCAGGAGAGGGAAGTGAAAGCCAGGTGGAGGAAGGGGCCTTTTAAAACAAGCCTTGCTCAACTTTTTACACAACTGCCCACTCTCAGTTGGGCATCCCCTTGTATCCCCTTTTCTTCCAAAGAAGGGAGCTAAAGTTAGCAAAACCTACCCTGGCAAGGCCCAGTGCCAGGTACTGTGCATGCACAAAGGTGAACCAAACAGGTTCCTTGCCCTCAAGAATGTACAATGGGCAAATCAGACCGATTCTCATCTACAACACAGAGTAGAATGGGGCCAACTGTTACAATGTTGGCAAACGGAGAAAGCACTGTGGAACAGATGGGGGAGAGATTAATGCCAACTGGTGAAAATTCAGAGGATGTAGCTTTGGAGCTAAGCCTTGAGGGTGAGTAATACAAACAACGGGTAACAGAGAGCACTTCCTACCTATGCAGCGCTGTGGTCGGTAGTCGACATGCATTATCTCATTTGGGGTTCACAAAAGGTCTGCGGGGGAGGTGCTATTATTTGTCTCATTTTACAGTGAGGAAACTGAGGCACAGAAACAAGAAGAGATTTGTCCAAAGTCCCCCCTCAAGTGGAGAGGGGACTTGAACTCACTCAGGGTAACTGTAGAGCTAGTGCTGTCAATCCTCAAGGAAACAATGGATAAGGAGCAAAGGTTACCAGGAGATCTAGTAGTATGCAGAGCACGCCCAGAGAAGAGGGGTCTGTGAGGCTGGGACAGGGGTGTGCAGAAGGGTGGGGTGACTGATCCCAACGGCAACAGTGGAATTTATATGTGAAACTCCTAACTTTACACAAAATATTTCGTCTGATCTCATCACATCCCGGTTTGACAGGCGCTGTGATCCTCGTTTTACAGACAGGGGAACTGAGACAGAGCGATTACTCTTGCCCACTGTGCCTGCCAAGTGTCCTCACGTGGATGGAAGCCTTTGCAAGCTGCCAGGCGCCTCGCAGCTGCCCAGTCAGTCACCCTCCGCCCAGTCTACACATCCTGTCCCTTCCCACCCATCTACCCCCCATGGAGACCCCCACCCCAACTCCGGCTCTTGGCTTTCAGCTAGGATGATCCAGCTCACGGCCACAGGGTGGCAAGGCGCCACTTGGTGCCCAGAACAACTTCTGCTCCCAGAAAGCCTTGCGTTCCCCGGACATAAAGAAGCTTTGAGCTCGGGGAGCTCCTCCCCGCGCGGCCCCTCCCACGGGCACGGGCCCCGGGCAGCAGGAGAGGCGTGTTCCTGGAGGCAGCACCCGCGGCCCGGGGCGGAGCTTGGCCACAGTATAGGGCTGCGGGCGGCTGGGCGAGGCGCTCGGCTCGCAGGTGGCTCCTCCTTCGCTTTTCCCGATCCCCGGCTGCGCCAGGCACGGTGCCGGCTGGCGCGGGAACGCCTTTGTGCCAGGTCCTGGGAACCCGCAACGGCCGCTGCGCGTCCCGGCTCATTGCTCCGCTTCTCCGGGTTCCAGGCAGGTGCGAGCGGCGCGCGGGATCCGCACGTGTCACCGCGGCGGCTGGGGCGCCGGGACTCGCGGGCGCCTGCAGGGGCGTTCCCGGGAGCTCGACGGGCTATGAAGCACCTGAAGCGGTGGTGGTCGGCCGGCGGCGGCCTCCTGCACCTCACTGTTCTGCTGAGCTTGGGGGTGCTCCGCGTAGACCTGGACTTCTACCTGCTGCTGCCGCCCCCCACCCTGCTCAGGGACCAGCTCCTGCTCCTGGGCGGCCCGGCCAGCTCCGCCTATGCGCTCAGCCCCCTCCCCGCCTCGGGAGGGTGGGGGAACGCGGGCCAGCTGCACCCCAAGGGCCGGGAGCTGGACCTCGCCGCGCCGCCCGAGGGCCAGCTGCTCCGGGAGGTGCGAGCGCTCGGGGTCCCCTTCATCCCCCGCACCCGGGTGGATGCCTGGCTGGTGCACAGCGTGGCGGCAGGGGACGCGGACGAGGCCCACGGACTTCTCGGCGCTGCAGCCGCCTCGTCCGCCGGAGAAGCCGGCGCCAGCGTGGACGGCGGCGGCCAGGCTGTGCAGGGGGGCGGCGGGGACCCCCGAGAGGCTCGGAGTGGCCCCTTGGGCGCCGGGGAAGAGGAAAAGGTACTCGCGGAACCGACGGCTCAGGTGCGGGACACCGGCGGATGCGCGAGCGAGGTAGGTGCAGAGCGGGACGCGAGCAAAGTGCGGCGTCTTCGCCGCCGGGAGCCCCCGAGGCTTGTGTCGGACCTGGGCAGGGGGCACACCCGCTGTATCCTGGCACCCTTAGCCCCTGAGTGTTGCGAGTTCGCAGACGCTGCTGCTCTGATTCCGAATGAAGAGCTACTAGTGCTGTCCCTGTGGATTTTAGGTTTTTAAGGAAGAAGTGGACGAAATCATCCGTTAACAACTTTCCTTGTGTTTGATGGCTGACAAGGGTCGTTCGGGGATGGGGAGGGGAGAAGCAATACCCAGTGTCTTCACTCAGCACTTCATGTACACTGGGATGTCGTTTTCTGGGATCCGTGCCCGACCGGACGATATGAAGGAGGCCTTGACTCTGGGAGGATACGCGTTTTTAAGAACGACTCTCCCGGCCTAACACAAGGGCCCTTTCCCTGATTTCAACCCAATTACTGTTTTTTGCTGCTTTCCTGGATTAAGGTGCCATGGTGAGGGTCTACTCAGAGGCCAGCTGGCAGGCGGTCCCCCTGTGACCTAACCATCCGCCCTCCCCCCCCCCCCCAGCACCTAGCAATCCTCCTTCCTGGAATTTGTGTAACCTCTTATTAGCATAAAGAAAACAGGTACTTTAACAGTGACCTAGTGACTAACAAGTTCCCTTTGGTGTATGGGTGCAGACCTTTCTCTGGCTTCACTTCTTTGTGAAACCAAGTTTACCTAGATCTGTTGAAGTATCTGGTGCTCCCCATGGAGAGTTTGAGTTCAGTATAACTACACTTTAACACCAATTACCACAAAACCATTTTATCCAAAGTTCCTTCCAGGAGACTTTCAAAATTTTTCCTTGGCTCAAACTTTAGTGTTTACAGCTGGTATCGATCAATAAGTGGTGATCTACAAGTCTTCCTCCAGTGTTGTTTTTGTGGGGTGCATTCTTATGCAAAATGAGAATTGGGGCTGAACTGGTTTGTTTGCTGCTGTTGAGAATTGCTGTTTGTGTAGGCAGTTGCCCGACTAGCTTCTCCACCCTCTCCTGCAGGGGTCATTGTGTGGAAGTGCTTGGTGATTCACTGTTATGCTGATCTGAGCCCTTCCTCTTCCTGGGGACCAGAACTAATGGGTTGGGGGCTGGTGTGAGTCGTGGAGGGATCCTTCTGTGTTCAGAATATACAGTGGGAGTTTCTTTCCTGTTCACTCATCCAGTCTGGACCCTGTGGGGTCTGTCTAACCTTAAATGGTCTGCCCTCTAATAAGCGGGTACCTGCTGCGCTACCACCTTTCCTGGTTCTGTAACACAGGGTTGAAACCTAGTGCTGGGTGCTGTACCAGACGGCACCCTGCCACCCATACCCGAATGTCAACCTGTGTGCAAAGTGTACAGGGACCTGGAGGGAGGAGAGAAGAAGCCCTTCAGTCCTCAGAAACTTCCCTCCTGGCATCACCTGGGAGACAACGTGGCCTTCCCTTAGTTGTTTTTTTTGTTTGTTTTGAAGACAGGGTCTTGCTATGTCACCTAGGCTGAAGTGCAAAGGCGAAATCATGACTCACTGCAGCCTCAACCTCCCCTGCTCCAGTGATCCCTCCACTTCAGTCTCCCAAGTAGCTAGGACAACAGGTGTGCACCGCCACATTGGCTAATTTTTTTTGCAGAGACAGGTCTCACTGTGTTTCCTAGGCTAGTCTCAAACTCCTTGGCTCAAGCAACCCTCCCGCCTCAACCTCCAAAAGTGCTAGGTTTACAGGCATGAGCTACCAAGCATGGCCTAGACAGGCAGGCTTGCCTTTGAGGCAGCTCTTGAGCCTGGGCCTGCCAAACCACCTTGGAGGCTCTTAGTCCAGATATCCTGGGGAAGAAAGTGAAGCTCCCCCAGAGCCATTCTCTTGGCAGTGCCTTCCTGGCGGGGCTGGCATGTGTGCACCATGTTCACTGCTGGGATAACCTGGTTACATTCAATCTGTCAGGCACCTTAAGTTCTCACGGCCAGTTCATCTTTGTTGCCTTTTACATCAACCTTGTGTGGTGCGCTGGCCAGACATCCTTATATCCAATTTGTACTTAAGAAAAAGAGGACTGTGCGTGGTGGCTCACACCTGTTATCCCAGCACTTTGGGAGGCAGAGGCGGGCAGATCACTTGAGGTCAGGAGTTTGAGACCAGACTGGGCAACATGGCAAAACCCTGTCCTTACTAAAAATACAAAACTTAGTTGGACGTGGTGGTGCGCGCCTGTAGTCTCAGCTATTCCCAAAGCTGAGACATGAGAATCAACCTGGGAGGCAGAGGTTGCAGTGAGGTGAGATTGTGCCACTGAACTCCCACCTGGGTGATAGAGTGAGACTCGGTCTCAAAAAGAAAAAAAAAAAAGAACTAGAAGCCCAGGTTAGGGATTTGGCAAAAGCCACCTGTCAGTTCCAAAAGAGGGACCAGAGTCTGAGGCTCCTGACTCCCCTTAAGTACCTACGCTGACACATTAAGTACCTACACTGTACTCAGGCTCTCTGGACATCTGGGACATCTCAGTGCATCTGGGATGAGGTAACTCAGTCTCCTACTGCTCAGGCTAACCACTCTCCAGTGCTAGACTGTGCCGTTCATAATGAAGAGGTTGGAATTTGGAGCCATGACTTTGAGAGAAAATGGGCTGGAAAAACATCATTGGTCCTTGCAGTCTGCTAGAGCTGGGTTTGGGAGCATCACCTGCTAGCATGCCCTCCCACAGGCTGCTTGAATTATTCCAAGCCTCAGTGTCTCATGTCAAGTGGGAGAGGAATGTGTGCTCCAGAGGGAGTTGTGCTGAGTACGTGAGAAAAGCCCAAGGGAAGGGCAGCACGGTGCCTGAATCGTAGCTTCTCTTTACTGCCCTTTGTCTTTTTTTTTTTTTTTTTCCTTTGAGACAGAGTCTTACTCTGTCACCGGGTACCAGGCTGGAGTGCAGTGGTGCGATCTCAGCTCACTGCAACCTCCACCTCCTGGGTTCAAGCAATTCTCCTGCCTCAGCCTCCTGAGTGGCACGCACCACCATGCCCAGCTAATTTTTTATTTTTATTTTTTAGTAGAGATGGTGTTTCACCATGTTGGCCTGGATGGTCTTGGTCTCTCGACCTCGTGATCTGCCGGCCTCAGCTTCCCAAAGTGCTGGGATTATAGGCGTGAGCCGCCACGACCGGCCTCTGCCCTCTGCCCTCTGTCTTTAACCCACCTTCCTTCACCTGTCCCCTCTCACTGGATTCCTTTGGGCTTTTTTGCCTAATATCTAGTTTGGTTGGTTATGAAAGGAGTGGGGTGTGCTGGAGCCAGACTGCCTGGTTTTGAATCCCAGCTCTGCCACTTCTGTGACCCTGGACAAGTTGCTTAACCTTTCTGTGCTTCATTCTCCACCTCTGCACAGTGGGAATCAGAAAGGTGCTTACCTCAGTGGGTTGATGTGAGCATTAAAATGTGCATTCCATGTAAAGAGCTTAGAACTTGCCTGTCACTTGAGTGCTTAGTGAATTTTAGCTACTGTTAACTTCAAAGAGAGGAAGTGCTTTGTCCCAAAGGAACACAATTTTTTTAAAAAATAGATACTTCCAGTGGCTTACATTTGAGTTGCAGGAGCTGTTTTATACTATAATTTTCCATAATTTTTGTACATATGCAAAAATATTTTGGAGTAGGGGATTTTTCAAGTATCAAAAGGAGTACTGCTGTGGTTTCACTTCTTACTGGGGCTTATCATTATCTGAAAACAGACTCTGGAATTCCCCAGGACCGACAGGCTTCCCTTCATAACCACAGTTATTCACAATGGATGAAGCCTGCATTCTTCAAAGTAACACACAGGTTAAACAAATGAACAGTTTTTGTAGAACTGAATGTATAAACGTACTTGAAGATGGAACAGCTGCCTATAGCCAGCTTCAGTATTTCAGAGAGCTGTTACCACTTTGAAACTGAGAGGGCTTATGGTCATTTTGATGTGGCTTTCTATCCTGGTATGGAGACTTTCTTCTGGGTGAGGGGTCTGGTAAGACCTCTTAATTAACTGCTTGAAGAAACTGTTGGACTGGGCCGGGCGCAGCAGCTCCGTAATCGCAGCACTTTGGGAGGCTGAGGCAGGGTGATCACAAGGTCAGACCTAGACCATTCTGGCCAACACAGTGAAACCTCGCCGCTACTAAAAGTACAAAAATTAGCTGGTCGAGGTAGTATGCGCCTGTAGTCCCAGCTACTCGGGAGGCTGAGGAAGGAAAATCGCTTGAACCCAGGAGGCAGAGGTTGCAGTGAGCCAAGATCGCGCCATTCCACACTGGGCAACAGAGTGAGACCCCACCTCAAAAAATAAAAGAAACTGTTGGGCTGGTTTCTTCAGGGCCCAGAGAGAATCTGATCTAGTCTGTCTATATATATATATATATATATATATATATAATGTATTTTTTTTTTTTTTTAGACAGGGTCTCACTTTGTCTCCTTGAGTAGTGCCATCACAGCTCACTGCTGCCTCAACCTCCTGGGCTCATACAATTCTCCCATCTAAGCCTCCCAAGTACAGCTGGGACTACAGACCTGTACTGCTGCTTCTGGCTATTTTATTTTATTTTTTTAAAAAAAGAAATGAGCTCTTTCTGTGTTGCCCAGACTGGTCTCAAACTCCTGGGCTCAAGTACGGGCAGAAGCCACTGCACCTGGACTCAGTATTTAATTCTAAGAGTAAAGGAAAAAGAAGGAAGATCCTTGATTGTTAAAGTAAAAATTGTTTTTCATTTCAGAATAAAAAGTAGTCTCTAATGCTTGGGCAATTGGACAAGAGATAAAATTTCAGACATTTACCTGTTTTTAACTCACAGCTATGTCACGGAAATAGTCTTATAATTACATACATTGCAGTTATGACAAGCGTTCACAGTGGGGATTTTCATTTTGTTTACTAAATGACATTGTAAAGGTAGACTATTGTCTTTGTATGGGAAAGGCTGTCATAAGTCATTGTATTAGTTTGCTAGGGCTGCTGTAAAAAATACCTTAATACCAAAGTTGATGGACGGGTTGATCTGTGCAATAAACCACCATGGAACACTTAAAAAAAATCACAAAACAGAAATTTGTTCTCTCACAGTTCTGGAGGCCAGAAGTCTAAGATCAAGGTGTGGCCAGATTTGGCCCTTCTGTGGGTCATGAAAGAGAATGTGTTCAACAGCTCCCTCCTGCCTTTTGATGGTTTGCTGGCAATCTTTGGCATTCCTTGGTTTCTTCTCCGTCACCTGATCCCTGCCTTCATCTTCACATGGGGTTCTCCCTATATGCATGTCTGTATCCAAATTTCCCTTTTTTGTTGTTGGGTTTTGTTGTTGTTGTTTTGAGATGGAGTCTTGCTGTGTCTCCCAGGCTGGAATGCGATGGTTGCAATCTCGGCTCACTGCAACCTGTGCATTCAAGCAGATTCAGTGGGTTCAGGGGATTCTTCCACCTCAGCTTCCCGAGTAACTGGGATTACAGGCACCTGCCCCACCATGCCCAGCTAATTTTTTTAATTTTTGTAGAGACAGGGTTTGGCCATGTTGCCCAGGCTGGCCAAATTTTCCTTTTTATAAGGACATCAGTCAGTCATTGCATAAGGATCTACCCTCCTTCCTATCTCAACTTGCCTAATACCGTCCTTTCTATCTTAACCTACCTAATTACATCTGCAATGGACTCAGTTTCCAAATAAGCTCACGTTCTAAGTACAGGGGTTAGGAGTTCAACATGAATTTTGGAGACACAGTTCAATCTATAACAATCGCCATCTCCCTTCCGTCAACTCTTGGGGTGTTCAGCTTGCTTATGATTAAAAGCTAAGTAAGCTGTTTCTGAAAGCAGCTGGCCTATATGGAGGATCATTTCATAGGACTTGGTATGTGCTCATGAGAGTCTGGGGTTTTGCTGGCTGGATGTACAACCCTGGGGAAGCTTGGCTCAAACCATCTTTTTCCAGTCAGTCATTCCCCTCGATTAGGTTAGAGAAATCATCTTTGCCAAGTATCATTCTCTTCTTTCCACACCCCCTACATCTCAACCTAGACAGTGGGAAATTAGCATGCAGGGCTCAAGCGCTGACTTGAGGAAGGCCGTTCTAGGGTGTCTTTGGTGCTGGCCCTACAGTCAGACTAGCTGGGAAGATCGTAGTGCCACACTGGTTGCGTGATCTGGGGCACACTTCTTACTGCTCTGAGCCTTGGTTCCCTTATCTGTAAAATGAAATGGTAAGAGCACCTTAGGAAGTGGTGAGAATTGAGTGAGGTAGTGCAAGTTGAGCAGGGTTGGTACACTGTTAATAATTCAGGTGGGGCTTGCACTGCTTCCTCCCCAATTTACTCCCATCCATTGCATTGTCAGGTGCAGGTTTTCAAAGCACACCTTGGTTCATTTCTGCTTTGTGTGGGATGCCTCCTCTAGCTCCCCATTGCCTACCTATTCAGTATTTTGTCATTCAGGGCCGCCCTTGTGGCTTATGTGACCCAACCCCCAGCTGCCATTGCTGGGCCTCTCCATGTAGCTTTCTTTACAGCAGAAAACTTTCTCCATCCGTTTCCCCAAACCCCATGCTCTCCTGCCCTTTACTCTGTTCGTACCTTTGCCTGGAATGCCTTCCTTTCATTCCTCTCAAGTCTTTTACTGTTAAATTCTCAAACTCAGCTCAACCATCACCTCATCCATAAAACATTTCCTATTCTTCCCTTTGAGCCCTATTGCACTCTGTAACATTTCTTCTGTAGGACTTAGCATCCTCTCCTTTGAACTGCAGTGGCTGGAGTGTGGAGACTGGGTCTTGGCTTTCACCTGCAATAGCACCCAGAGACAGAGTTAGGAGCAGAGGTCAGTTCAGCTTGTGTCTGTCTGTTGAGCACTTAATCATTCATCACATTGGCTTTGCAGAACTTGCAAAGATACCACAGGTGTGAAGGTGTGTTAGGTCCTTCAAGGCCCTGAGTCTCAATTAGAAAGTAGGTCAGATCTGAAATCCTGATGGGCCATCTGACTATTTAATGCCAGCTATCTGAATAGATGAGGGCAGTGGAAAGCAGACTTTCAGGCTGGCATTATGATTAATCACGTGGTGAAACTTGGGATTGCCTAAAGTTATATAGCAAGTTAGTGACCTTGCTAGGAATAGAATAGGTCACTGTTGTTAAGCACTGAGTAAACCACACCTCCTGCTCACTATAAAACTTCAAAGGTAAAAACAAAAGTCTCTCCATTCATGGCAGCCTTGTGGTAGGAAGAGTTTATTCTCAAACTCTTGTCTTTTTTTCCTTTTCCTTTTTTTTCTTCCTTTATTTATTTATTTTTTTTTTTGAGAGAGCCTTGCTCAGTCACCCAGGCTGGAGTGTGCAGTAGTACAATCAGGTCCTACTGCAGCCTCAACCTCTGGGCACAAGCCGAGCCATCCTCCTGTCTAAGCCTCCCAAGTGGCTGGGACCACAAGCATGCACCACCGCACCTGGCTAATTTTTTGAAAATTTGTTTGCAGAGGCAAGGTCTCACCATGCTGCTTAGGCTGGTCTCAAACTCCTGAGCTCAAGCTATCCTCCTGCCTCCCCTCCTAAAGCGCTGGGATTACAGGTGTGAGCCACTGCGCCCAGCTGGATCTATGTTAATATTCAAATACAATTCTGGGCAGCTGCAGCCTTCCTAGGTTGAGGTACATCCCTGAGTTTTTGGTGGAATTGAAGGTGGTTGGCAGAATGCGGACAAGTCACAGAGGCAAGATGGGGAAAACTGGGTTCCTATCTGTATCTGTCAGAGTTCTCCAGAAAAACAGAATGAGTAGAATATGAAAAATAAATACATACAGATTTATTTCAAGGACTTGGATGACATAATTGGAAAGGCTGGCAAATCCAAACTTTCCAGAGCACCAAGAAACGCTGAAGTCTCCGCAGGAGCTGCGATGATGCAGGCTCCAGGGAGAATTTCTTCTTTCTCAAGGAAACCTCAGTTTTGGTCTTAACGCTCTGGAGTTAATTGGATGAGACCCACCCAGATTATTGAAGATAATCTCCTTTACTTAAAGCCAGCTGGTTGATTGTAGATGCTAACCACATGTGCAGAATACCTTCAGAGCAACACATGGGTTAGCATTTAATTGAATGACTAGCAACAATAGCCTAGCTCTTTGACATTTAAAATTGACCATCACACCATCTAGCTCCATCTCTATCGGGGAAACCATGGTTTCCAAATTGGTAAATGGAGTAAATTAACATCTTTCTTGAAGAGTTCTTGTGAGGATTAAATGACACTCTATGTTTAAGGGCTGGTGAAGTTCCTGGCATAGTAATAGATAGTCAACAGATGAGTCGCTTTTACTGCTTCTGACCTCCAGATCAAACCTCCATGATACCCCTGTCTTCTAGAGGAAATTACCAAAGACTGGCATCCACTTCACTATGAAAGGAATCCTTCCCTCCCCAAGGGGTAGGTCATACTGGAAAGGGTTGAACAAACTAGGACAGTTCCATGCTGAGGAAATCAGACTGAGGAAGGATCATAATCACCAACTTCAGATATTTGAAGAGCTGTTATGTGAAGGAGGCCTTCGACTTGTTGAGGAGGCAGAACGCCAATGCCAACTAAAGTTCTGCTGAAGCTTAACCACAGGAAGAACTTCTTAATTTCTTAGCTTTTCTCTCTAGAGTTTTCTAAAGAAATCTGCCTTTCTTTAGACTTTTTCCTAGCGTCTGAGGGTAATCCAGCACCCTGGGGCACTAGTTAAAATGTAGATTGCTGGGCCCACCCATCTACCACCAGGCTGACTGAATATCTCTGGAGTTTTCACACCCCCAAGTGTCATCCCAAGCTTAAGGTCCTCTGCCACAGCGCTCCTCCCCCAGGGCTCCTCAGTGTCCAACCATACCTGAATGGGGAGGGAGTGTCTGGCAGAAAGCCCTTCTATAAGGCCCAGAGCAGTTAAAAAATTGGTCCAAAGTGACATACCAGGTATTGAAAAGTCAAAACCCAATTTCCCTAGTTCCTTTTATTATTGCCTTGTGTATTTTAAAGAACATGTCTCTGGATGGGGGTGGAATGGGGAATGGGAATTTAGCATGCAAAAACAATGAATGCAGAACTAGCTTGCACGTGTATGCAGTTTAAAATTCATGCACTCTGGATGGGGGTGGAGGTAGGTTTCAGAATGGGGATCTAGCATGCAAAAACAATGAATACAGAACTAGCTTGCACATATGTGCAGTTTAAAATTCATACTTAAGGCCAGGAGCAGTGGCTTATGCCTATAATCCCAGCATTTTGGGAAGCCAAGGTGGGCGGATCACTTGAGGTCAAGAGTTCAAGACCAGCCTGGCCAACATGGCGAAACCCTATCTCTACTAAAAATACAAAAATTAGCTGGGCATGGTGACACGCACATGTAATCCCAACTACTTGGGAGGCCGAGACACGAGAATCACTTGAACCCAGGAGGTGTAGGTTAGAAAGTGAGCCGAGATCACGCCACTACACTCCAGCCTGGGGCACAGAGCTAGACTTCGTCTTAAAAGAAAAAAATTGTTCTTAAGCTCTAAAACTGACAAAGCTGAGCTAAAAGTGTCAGCGGGAGAGAACTTTCTGAAATGTTCTATATAATGGTTGGGGTGTCAGCTTTACAAGTGTCTCCATTTGTCAAAGTATACACATAAGGTTTCTGCATTTCCGCATGTGTAAATCCTACATAAAAACTATTAAGAATTGAGTGGGGAGGGGTGGAGGCATTGATGATAAGAGTGCTGATCATGGTTGTAACTGGGTAATAGTTACATGGAAAGTGCACCGTATGATTCTGTATTCTGTTTACATATGTTTGAAAATTTCTATAATAAGGAAAAATACAAAGACATCATGTATTTTGAGGACCAGTTGGCCTATTCTGCCTGCTGGGATAATCTAGCACTAAATAAAAGAATCATTAGTGATGCTCTTTACTGCCGCCCCCATGGAACACAGGCCTCCTGTGTTAGCTTCAGCTACCTAGTGGATGTCTGCCAAGTTTTTCAGCTGTTTCCTTGCCTTTTCCAGGGGACCTTAGAAGTAAGTTTGGACTATTTCTCTTTTATTTTTTTGAGACAGGGTCTCACTCTGTGGCCCAGGCTGGAGTGCAGTGGTATAATCGGGGCTTACTGCAGCATTGACCTCCCAGGCTCAGGTGATCATCCCACCTCTGCCTCCTGAGTAGCTGGGACTACAGGTATTCACCATCACATCTGGCTCATTTCTTAGGTTTTTTGGAGAGATGGGTTTCACCATGTTGCCCAGGCTGGTCTCAAATTCCTGGGCTCAAGTGAACCATCTGTTTTGTCCTCCAAAAGTGCTAGGATTACAAGCCCATATCACATTTCGTTATGGAAAATGTCAAGCATATATTACTAATGGAGAAAAATCAAGATGGATAATGACCCCCCTCCCCATCATGTAGCTTCAGCAGTTACTAATTCATGACCAATCGTTTCGTCTTTAACTCTCACTCCCTCTGTCCATCCCTCTATTCTTTTGAAACAAATCCCAGACATTTCTTATCAAGGAGAAAAACCAAGCATTGTTCCTTTCTTACTCTTCCACTACCTCCATTGACTCAAAACCTTCTGTAAATATTTCGGTCTATATCCTCAAATCATAAGGACTCTTCTAAACATAACCACAATCCCATTAGCACACCTAAAAGAAATTCACAAGGATTCTTTTTTGTTTGGTTGGTTTTTCTTTTTGAGACCGGGTTTCACTCTTGTTGCCCAGGCTGGAGTGCAATGGTGCCATCTCGGCTCACTGCAACCTCCGCCTCCCAGGTTCAAGCAATTCTTTTGCTTCAGCCTCCCGAGTAGCTGGGATTACAGATGTGTACCACCACACCCAGCTAATTTTTGTATTTTTGGTAGAGACAAGGTTTTATCATGCCAGGCTGGTCTCAAACTCCTGACCTCAGGTGATCCACCCGCCTCGGCCTCCCAAAGTGCTGGGATTACAGGCATCGGCCACCGCGCCTGGCCGGGATTCTTTAATAGTCATCACATATCCAGTCACTGTTCAGATTTCCTGTTATCTCATGAATAATTTTTCATAGTTGGTTTGTTTGAATCACAATCTGACAAGATCCATATCTTGGATTGTATCCAGCTGTTTTTGCATGATAAAGTAATATTCAAGCAGATAAAGTAATATTCAAGCAGATAGGAGCATGGTTGGATTTGTATGCAGTCAGCTCCTGCCAGCACCACCTTTGTAATCTGTGTAATGCAGTGTGAATCGAGGTGTGGTGGGGCGTGGGGGGGTGGTGGTAGCAGGAAGCAGAATTCACCCTCGATGGCTCAAAGAAAGAGACTTAAATGAATGACTTCTTACAGCCATGTGGTCAGGGCAGACAGGGACATTGGAGTGCCCAGAGGCTCCCAGTAAAAAGGGATGGAAGGAGTTGCTAGAGCCCAGGATGAGGGGCTGTCATTGTGGATCATGGAGGAAGTGCCCTGACCTCCCTGTTGGCTACCCCTCTGTTCTGCTCTAGCCTTCCCCTGGTGAACCCAGCTGGATGCCAGCCAGTGCAGGAGCCCAAGAGTTTCTTAGGGACACACATGGACCTGGAGGGGCAAACAAGAACCAGTACTGTGGTTAAGAGCTGGCTGTAAAATAAAAATGCCTGCCGCCAAATCCTGGTTCTGTCACTTACTAGCTGTGTGACTTAAGGCAAGCTGCTTAAGTCTCTGTGCCTCAGTTTCCTCGTCTGTAATAACAATACATACCTTACAGGGATGCTGAGCAACTTAAATGAGATAATGTACATAGGGCCTGGCTTACAGCCAGTGCTGAATCAACACAAGCTGGAATTATTATAAATTGCTATTAAACCACCCAGGCCAGGCAGGACACAGTCTCTTTTTATCTGGCTCCATGTTTCTCTCTAGCCCTGATGACTCCAGCCCGCCTCCAGCCTAGAGACAGGCCTCAGAGTGCTTTGGCCTCACCACTCTCCCTCTGATGTCATCCTTCTCATAGACCACACTGTTCTTTGTCTTTGAAGGTTCTTCCAACTCTAGAGGTCAAAGCAGGTCTCAGTCCTTCCTCCTCCAGATGAATAAATGAAAGGCCTAGCTAAAGCTGCTGAGGCTATTCACAAAGGGTATTTTCAGGGGCAAACCCTCTACCACGTGACTCAGATCCCAGTACAGCATAAGTGGCACACTTGCCAGTTGACAGGGGCTTCAGAGACTGCAAGGAGAAGAGAAAAGCCCAGCTTTGCTCCTTTCTTGCCCTTTCCACTGTGTCACTTGATTTAGAGAACCTTTGCGCAAGACTCTTCTGCTCTGCTCCTTACATAGGTGGCAAAGGTGAATGGCTGGAGGGCAGGTATCGGGTTTACAGCTAGTAGGAAAGAAGAGACCCATATAATTTGTGATTTTAGATAGATGGGGATAAGTGCTGTGAGAAAAAAACCTAGAAGACATGGGATTTTAGAGACAGGAGGACCCAGTTTGGGTTAAAGGGCCCAAACTGAGAAGGTTCTGGATCTTTGCAGAGCACGGAGAAGTCAGTTCCCAGCACAGAGGGATGTGGTGGGGCAGGCCTTTCTACCAGGTGCCAGTTCTGTACAAGTCAGTAGGTTTTCAGTTGTGATAGTTGTGACTAAGGGCCCCAGCTCCCAAGTGTATGATAGCTTTCTGTGGCAGGTGTGAAATGTACTTTTTTTTTTTTTTTTTTTTATGTCCCAGCCCCACAAGAGTAAAAGTCACCTGCACACAAATAAAAAGTAACTTAATGATGGGTTTAACTTGCCTATTATTTAAATTAAGAGCATGAACTATAAACCTCAAGTATATACAACAGTACTTGTAAAACATACTCTGTGTCTCAGCTCTATGTGCTTGAGTTGAGAGGAAAAACAGGAAACAGATAATAATTACCGGCTACCAGAGCTGGGCGGTTTGGCTTTCTCTTGAAATCTGGATTGAGTTATTGGCAGTTAATCATTAATCATAAATCCTCAGAATCAAAAAGCAGTAGAAAGGAGTAAATTATGTTTATATAGCAGCTTACATGTATGAAGGGGCTGTTTCTAACATGTATATCTGATTTTCTAATTTTTAAATTTTTTTTTTTTTTTTTGTGATGGAGTTTCACTCTTGTTACCCAGGCTGGAGTGCAATGGCGCAATCTCGGCTCACTGCAACCTCCACCTCCTGGGTTCAGGCAATTCTCCTGCCTCAGCCTCCTGAGTAGCTGGGATTACAGGCACATGCCACCATGCCCAGCTAATGTTTTTGTATTTTTAGTAGAGACGGGGTTTCACCATGTTGACCAGGATGGTCTCGATCTCTTGACCTCGTGATCCACCCGCCTCGGCCTCCCAAAGTGCTGGGATTACAGGCTTGAGCCACCGCGCCCGGCCTTAATTTTTTTTTTTATTTAAAAAAATTTTTTAATTTCCAAACAGGTGATGTTGGGTTAAATGAGTAAGTTCTTTAGACGGTGATTTGTGAGATTTTGGTGCATCACCCAAGCAGTATACACTGAACCCAATTTATCCCTAATCGCCTCCACCCTTCTTCCCCCATCCCCCAAGTCCTTGAGGTCCACTGTGTCATTCTTGTCATTCCCCCTTTTTTTTTTTTTTTTTTGAGACGGGATCTCACTCTGTCACCCAGGCTGGAGTGCAATAGTGTGATCTTAGCTCACTGCACCTCCACCTCCCTGGTTCAAGTGATTCTCCTGCCTCAGCCTCCCAAGTAGCTGGAACTACACACCACCACACCAGGTAATTTTTGTATTTTTAGTAGAGACAGGGTTTTAACAAGTTGCCCAGGCTGGTGTCAAACTCCTGACCTCAGGTGATCTACCACCTCAGCCTCCTAAAGTGCTGGGATTACAGGCATGAGCCACCATGCCTGGCCATTCTTGTCATTCTTATGCCTTTGCATCCCCATAGCTTAGTTTCCACTTACAGGATAGTCTCTCTCTATAATTGTTAACCAAGTAGTTAAAATCCACCTCGAAAGTCATTTCAGTTTGTAATTAACTCTTCATTTATTTATTTTATTTATTTATTTAGAGACAAAGTCTTGCTCTGTCACCCAGGCTGGAGTCCAGTGGGCCGATCTCGGCTCATTGCAACCTCTGCCTCCTGGGTTCAAGTGACTCTTATGCCTCAGCCTCACGAGTAGCTGGGATTATAGGTGCCCACCACAACGCCTGGCTAATTTTATGTATTTTTAGTAGAGATGGGGTTTCACCACGTTGGACAGGCTGGTCTCTAACTCCTGGCCTCAGGTGATCCCACCCACCTTGCCTCCCAAAGTGCTGGGATTACAGGTGTGAGCCACCACACCTAGCTATTCTTGTCATTCTTATGCCTTTGCATCCCCATAGCTTAGCTTCCAATTATGAGTTGAGAACATATGATGATTAGTTTTCTGTTCCTGAATTACTTCACTTAGAATAATAGTCTCTAGTTCCATCCAGGTTGCTGTGAGTGCCATAAATTTGTTCTTTTTTATGGCTGAGTAGTAGTCCATCATATATAGATACATATATATGTATATTTATTCCACAATTTCTTTATCCACTCATTGATCAGTGGACATTTGTGCTGGTTCCATATTTTTGCAAGTGTGAATTATGCTGCTATAAACATGAGTGTGCAAGTATCTTTTTGGTATAATGACTTCTTTTCCTCTGGGTAGATACCCAGTAGTGGGATTGCTGGATCAAATGGTAGTTCTACTTTTAGTTCTTTAAGGAATCTCCACACTGTTTTACATAGCGGTATATGTTCCCACCAGCAGTGCAGAAGTGTTCCTGAAGGGGCTATTTTCAACTAATTCCTTAAAATGTAAATTAGATATTATCTTCTCATTTCACAGATGAGGAAACTGAGGGTCAAAGAGGTTTAGCAACTGGCCCAATGTTACCCAGCTATTGGAGTAGGATAGGTCTTTTTACTCAGCTGTTTTGAACATGGACCCTCCTAGCCACTAGGCTGTTTTGGGCTTTGCAGACTGCACATTATATTACACTTGATTCCAGCCAAAAGGCCAAGAAGCAATGGCAAATTATATTACAAATTCCATAGGCCTTTTTCACCTCGTAAATATTACCATAGCGAATCCTTCACCCCTCTCTGCCTTGCGATTCTCCCCCTCTCCTCCTCAAGGTAGAATAACCCCTCTCCTCCTCAAGGTAGAATAATTGCTAACTGTTAGAAGTTGTGTTCTCTGGTAAGCAGACTCTGAGACTGCCTTTAGTGTGCAGGACATTTATTGGGGGAGGCCCTTGGGATCAGTAACTGGAGACAAGCAGGATTAGACAGAAGCAGAAGTCAAACTGTGATGTAGGCTGGCAGTACCCAGCACACTGGGGCTGACATGGATGCATCAGACTTGTCCCACATTGGGCCAAGATGGCCTTGTCTCTCTACTCTCGGCTGACAGGTCTTGGGATGTGGGCACACTGGGATGGGTGTGACCTTAGGTGAGGCAGCTCTCAGCTGCTTGAGGCTGGCCACCCACAGGTATCCAGGAATAGCCACAAGTCCTCCTTTGAAGGGGACCTGGCTGCACATCTCCACATGCATCCCACTACCGCTGGGGGAGCTTCTCATTTATCACTTATGATGCTTGTTGTGTTTATTATAGTAGCCTTATAATAGGCTCCCAAGAAAGAAAAGTTGAATGAATGCAGGAAGGACCATCTAAGAAGACACTTATTCAGTACCTAAGGCTGTGCAGGATAAAGAATTTCTCTTCCCTCAGTCTGTGGAATTCAGTCTGCCATCCACATTCTTGAGAGTGGCCGGGTGCAGCGGCTCATGCCTGTAATCCCAGCCCTTTGGGAGGCCCAGGTGGGAGGATTGCTTGAGCCCAGGAGCTTTAAGACCAGCCTGAGCAACATGGCAAGATCCCATCCCTACCAAAAAAAAAAAAAAAAAAAAAAAAAAAGAAAAAAAAAAAAACAAGCTTCTTGAGAGCTGTGCAATCTCTTCTTCCCCTGTGGCCTCAGGTGGGTCACCATACGGGATAGTTCTGGTTTATGCTTGTTGCCCAGCCTAATTGTTAATAGCACCCTCTTACCCTCTCAGAAGTGGACAGGTTTGGTGATGAATTATACGGTCACTTATTCATAGACCTTTGGAGTGTCAGAGCTGGAAGGGGCCCTCTCAGGAAACCGGGTTTTCAACACTGAAGTGACATGGCCCCCACCTCTTGCTGTCTTCCTTTCCTGCCTCTCTCTACCCGGCTACAGAAGAAACACCCACAGGAGAAGCCACTGCCTTCCTCCCTTGGCTCTTTCAGTTGCTGATCTTGAAGAGCAGGCAGGCACTGTAACATTCTGAATCTATCCCCACCTCTCCTATCTTCATATTCACCACGTGTTTCCTATGTGCACTGATACCTGCAAGATTGTCCTGCTAATGAGATGTTTCTCACCTTTTAATTAGCAAATGTTAAGAAACAAACCCAGGGTAGGTGGGGTGTGAGGAAGTGGGTATGCTCACATACCAGATGGCAGTGTAGGTTGGAACAGCCTTTTTGGATGTCTGTTGGTATATCCCATGAAAGAAGTTTAAAAAGTTGTCAGAATAGTTTCTTCAGAAAAACAAAAAACTCCTGGCACTGAGAGAATTCAAGGGAAATTCTTTCAAATATTCAAAGTATAAGGAATTCCAATAAAGCTTCCTAATTCTTTTTTCAAAACCAGGTTAACAGTGATACCAAGGCCTAAAAAAGCACATCAGAGAAAACCATGAGTCACTCTTAGCCTGCGTGACTCCATCCTTTGGAAGGCTGAGTGGGGAGGATCGCTTGAGCCTAGAAGTTTTGAGACCAGCCTGGGCAAAATAGCAAGACGCTTATCGCTATAAAGCAAACATTAGCCAGGCATGATGGCATGCTTCTGTAGTCCCAGCTACTGGGGAAACTGAGAGGATCACTTGAGCCCAAGAGTTTGAGGCTGCAGTAAGCCATGATCACCAGTTTTCATCTATCAGATTGGCACTTTTATCCATTGTTGGTAGGAATTTTAATTGGCACAAACTTTTTAAAAGTGCTTTTCAGTAGAATCCATCAAATTAAAAATATACATATCCATTGACCCAGCATAAATTCTAGGAATGTATCCTACTTCACGTGTACAAAGAGGTATGGGTGAGGAGATTTTAATATCTGTTATAAGATTAGAAACAACTAAATATCTACTGTTAAGGTTGGGCCAAGTGCAGTGGCTCACGCCTGTAATCCCAGCACTTTGGGAGGCCGTGGTGGGTGGATCATGATGTCAGGAGCCTGGCCAACATGGTGAAACCCCATCTCTACTAAAAATACAAAACATTAGCCAGGCATAGTGACATGAGCCTGCAATCCTAACTATTTGGGAGGCTGAGGCAGGAGAATTGCTTGAACCTGGGAGGCAGAGGTTGCAGTGAGCTGAGATTGTGCCACTGTACTCTAGCCTGGGTGACAGAGCTAGACTCCATCTTAGGAAAAACAGAGGCCAGGTAGTCTGGGTGCCACCGCACCAGGTAATTCATTACAGGCGATTCAATTACAGGTGATTCATGCCTGTAATCTGAGCACTTGGGAGGCTGGTGGGTGGATCACCTGAAGTCAGTTCGAGACAGGCTTGGTCAACATGGAGAAACCTCATCTAAAATTACAAAATATAAAATACAAAAATACTAAAAATACAAAAACTATCTGGGCATGGTGGCAGTCACCTGTAATCCCAGCTACTTGGGAGGCTGAGGCAGGAGAATCACTGGAACCCAGCAGGTGGAGGTTGCAGTGAACCAAGATTGCATTATTGCACTCCAGCCGGGGTGACAAGAGCAAAACTCCGTCTCAAAAGAAAAAAAAGCCAGTTAAATAAACTATGGTAAGAGGAAAATGAGTACTGTTTGGATATTATCTATGCCTTGAATTCCTTTGTCTCCTTTTTTCACATACCTAGCTCTCTTTCACTTACCATAACTTGGAGTTTTTCATTAGTTCACTTGTATTTTTGGTTCCCTCTCTCTTTAGAATGTGAAATCTGGCCAGGAGTGATGGCCTACACCTATAATCCCAGTGCTTTGGGAGGCCAAGGTGGAAAGAATTGTTTGAGGCCAGGAGTTTAAGACTAGCCTGGGCAACATAGCAAGACCCCGTCTCTACACAAAAATAAAAATAGAATGTAAGATGTGAAGGGGGCAGGGTCTGATTGTATTTTTCACTATCATATTCCCAGCACTAATGTATTTGATACTCAATTTAAAATGACTGTGACTGTATCTTAAATACAAGTCATCCTTATTGGTGAAGCATTCTCATTAAATTCATCAGCAAGACTATCAGGTATCACCATTATTTAGCATCAGTTGGGAAGCATAGCCAAAGCAATTAGACAAGAAAATGAAATAAGAAATGTAAATATTAGAAGAGTTGTCAGGGCCGGGTGCGGTGGCTCAAGCCTGTAATCCCAGCACTTTGGAAGGCCGAGGTGGGTGGATCACGAGGTCAAGAGATCGAGACCATCCTGGTCAACACGGTGAAACCCTGTCTCTACTAAAAATACAAAAAAAAAAAAAAAAAATTAGCTGGGCATGGTGGTGCGTGCCTGTAATCCCAGCTACTCAGGAGGCTGAGGCAGGAGAATTGCCTGAACCCAGGAGGCGGAGGTTGCGGTGAGCCGAGATTGCGCCATTGCACTCCAGCCTGGGTAACATGAGTGAAACTCCGTCTCAAAGAAAAAAAAGAAAAAAAAAAGAAAAAAAAGAAGAGTTGTCAGGCTCAGTGGCACGTGCTTGTAGTCCCAGCTACTCAGGAGGCTGAGGGAGGAGGATCGCTTGAGCCCAGGAGTTCTGTAATGTGGAAACGGTCCTCACTCTTGGTGTTTCTTTACCTTTAGATTGTTGAAGGGCATCAATCAGTTAGTTTGCAAAAATGACTCTCAATTTTGATTTATCTGATGTTTCCTCAATGATTAGATTGAGGTTGTGAATTTTTGGTGAGAAAACCACAGAAATGGTATTGTCCTCCATATCAGGAGACCACAATGTTGGTTTAACTCCATATTTTGATGATACAGTTGACCATTTGGTTAAGATGGTGTCTGCCAGATTTCTCCTGTAGTGTTATTACTTTTCTCTTTGTAATTAACAGGTAATCTGCAGATACTTTGAGATTACTTTATTGGATTTCTCATGAAATTTTCACTACATAAATTAAGCTTCCATTGATGGTTTTCTAATTCGTCATTCTCCTTTTATGTTTATTGTTTGTATTCTATGAGAAAGAGATTTCCAGCCAGGCACGGTGGCTCATGCCTGTCATCCCAGCACTTTGAGAGGCTGAGGCAGGCAGATCATGAGATCAGGATATGGAGACCATCCTGGCCATGGTGAAACCCCTTCGCTACTAAAATACAAAAAAAATTAGCTCAGTGTGGTGGCACGTGCCTGTAGTCCCAGCTACTCGGGAGACTGAGGCAGGGGAATCACTTGAATCTGGGAGACAGAGGTTGCAGTGAGCCAAAATCATGCCACTGCACTCCAGCCTGGCGAAAGAGCAAGACTCCATCTCAAAAAAAAAAGAAAAAAAAAATTCCTTTTTCCTTCATTTGGTTGTTTATATTTGAGTGTACTCTTTGATTCTTTTATTCAACTCATTTTATTCAATGAGTTATGATCCATTATTATATAATAGGATTTTTGACCTAATTTCAGCTTCTTGTAGTGTGAATTTTGGTCATACAGAATTTCTCTGCCTTTAATCTTTATCTTCCCGAGCTTTCAGGCAAGTCATCTTATATACCTTTGTTACCAATTCATTACACTCTAAAAGTTTCCCCCACAAAAAAAGCTTTCCCAGACAAAAGTCTGCTTGATCGATTACTTTATTGGCTTGATATATATGAACCACTTGTTTCCCTCTGTTATTGTTTATGTAATATTATTGGTAACATTCTTGTGTTTGCATGTTTGTCCATGTGTGTTGTATTAATGCACATATTACAGATTAAGGAGACTTTGTTTCATGGTTCTAAAATAGATCATTTGATTTAGAGATTAGAAGTTTCTCTGTCTACCAACAGCAAATTTTTAAACAAAGTTAGGTGCCTCAGGTATCCAAAATTTTGAATTTGATAATCTTCAGGTTTAACAACAACAAAAAACCTTACCTTAGCAAAAGATGAGAGGTAAAAAGTGATCAGTTACCCTTTCTTCCTTCCCCAGATTTAGATAGTATTGTAGTTGCAGGAAAGAACAATGCATCAGAAGTAAGATCTCTATCAAAGTCTGAGAATATTGTGTCTAAGAGTTCAGCTATTCAACAAATATGTAGTAAGGGTCTGTTATGTGCCGGGATCTGGGTTAGGAAGTGGCCATATAGCAGGAACCAAACAGTCCTTGCCTTCAAAAAACTAGCATTCTAGTAGGACAACAGCAAACAAACATGATATTATATCAGCTGGTGCTAAATGCTATGGAGAAAAAAATAAAGCAAGATAAGGGAAATATGTCAACTGATCACAGGAAATAAAAGAAAAAAATAGATAAGGGAAATAGTTATTGATGTACTTTCTGATATAGAGTGATTAAGAAAGGAAAGTGAGATGGTAAATATTTGAAGAGATCTGGGGGCAGGAGGATAAGAGGGTTGAGAGAGTGTACAGGCAGAAAGGGCCGCAAATACAAGAGCTGTGAAGTGGTAGAGCGCTTAGCGGACCTGAGGACTGAGGCTTGGGACATATTGCTGTGTTTAGTTATCAAAGGGATGAAGAATCAGCAAAGCAGAAGTTCTTGGAGAGGTAGGAGAGAGAGGTACTTGTTTGCCAGGTGAAGAAGCTGTTTCCAGGAGGAGGTGGTAACTAAGTCAAATTTTGCTGATGGGTAAAGAGAAAACACACTGAGTGCAGATAACTCTTTGGATGTTTTTGCTTTAAAGGGGAGCAGAAAAATGGGATGGGATCTGAAGACTAGTGTGGGACCAAGGGAGGTGTTTTTGAAGGTGCAGGGTATTCGTGTATGGTAGTAGTAGGCTGATGGGAATTTTCAAGTAGATGAGAAACAATTGTTGATGCAGAAGAGAGGGGACAGTAGCAGGAGCAGTACCTTAAACATACGAACAGGGTTATAACAGAATGTACAAAGGGAGAGACTGACTGAGCTCTAAGACCAAACATCATCTACACGTCTAGAGGAAAGGCACAGTGTCAAAGATAGGCACACACAGAAGCCAGTAATGCAAGAGGACCAGCAGAACATCAGCCTCCTTTTTTCCTTATCTTGCCTTGATTTTTCTCCTTTCTTCTCACATCTGTAAATTTTCATATCTTTGACCTTCACTTAAAAAAATATTATTTTTTTCTGTGGTTTGGTGGGAAGGGGGTGTGCCAGTGTGTCTTGTTCCTGGAAGAAACAAATTGTGAAAAAGTTTGAGAAGCTTTGATGTTAGAGGGAAAAACATATCTAGAGAGATTTTAATATCATAGTTGAAAATATCTGAATATGTAGTACATACTAAATGGTAACCATATTTGAATGTTTAAAAGAATTCTCTAGTCTTTTAATTATTTAGGTCTCATTATAATGTAAATTAAAAGGTAGAAGGATTTATCTGGGTAAATAAGTATAGATTTGTGGAGATGTTTTATATTTATCACTTTCCTGATTATAAAAGGAATGTTTGTTGTAAAATATTCAAACAGTTAGATATGTATAAAGTGAAGTAATAAACTCTTTCCCACTCTGTTCCCAACCTTCCAGAGAGAACCACAATAGTTTGTAATAATAATAAGTTGTTTGCTTCCAACTTAGCTGTTTGATTGATTTTCAACAGAAAACTAAGTAAAAACTGCCCACTGGCAACATTAATTTCCAAATCTAACTCATGAGTATTTTAAATTCAGGGGCCTTATAAGTGCATGTTTATTAAACTGCACAGATTAGAACAGCCTGTCTCAGGACAGGACATAAAACTGACCTTTGTTTCTGAATTAAATGTTTCTTTGATACTGAAATAATGAAATGCCAGTCTTAGCTTTTGACTTGTGGGTTTTCATGGTCACTGAACAATAAGCACAATGCAGTTTTAAAGACGTTTGCTCATTTGATGAAATATAGATTTCTACTAAGCACATTATTTGGTACTTTCCTAGAAGAACGAGGTACTAAGAGAAAAGCATGAAGGTGTGGATCATAGTTCCCAGCATGAGGAAAATGAAGAAAGGGCGTCAGCCCAGAAAGAGAACTCATTTCAGCAGAATAATGAAGATGAAAACAAAATAGCCGAGAAACCTGATTGGGAGGCAGAAAAGAGCACTGAATCTAGAAATGAGGTAACCTGTCAGAATATTCCAGCCTTGCCATTTTGGTTTTAATGTAGATTTTGTGGCATTGACATTTGTGTGTCAGAATGAACATGTAAGTATGCCGTACTATTATCAAATCTATGAAAATACCTATATCTTTAAGTTATGGAAGTAATAATTTGATTTATAAACAAATTAGCCCATACAATTGTTTTCTGTGGTTAAACTCAAGATTTTGTGTGCATGGCCGGGCCCGGTGGCTCTGGCCTGTAATGCCAGCACTTTGGGAGGCTGAGGTGGGCAGATCACCTGAGGGCAGGACTTCAAGACCAGCCTGGCCAACATGGAGAAACCCTGTCTAAACTAAAAATACACAAAATTAGCCGGGTGTGATGCCGCATGCCTATAATCCCAACTACTTGGGAGGATGAGGCAGGTGAATCACTTGAACCCAGGAGGCAGAGGTTGTGGTGAGCCGATATCATGCCATTGCACACTAGCCTGAGCAAAAGCAAAACTCAATTTAAAAAGATTTTGTGTGCGTATGTACACACCCCCCTCCAGGACCTTGCTAGCAGGTTTTCCTAATTATGTTTGCCAAGGCAAGAGATGAAGAAATGGTGAACCTAGGAGTCCTCAACCAGCCACATGAACAGGCAGCCAGGCTGGCCTAGTCCACCAGAGAAAGCCGAGGGCCAACCTACAGCCAGTCATCCATGATATCAGCTAAGGCTTGTGCTGAAATCTTTGTTCAGTCTCCTGGCAGCCTGGCTGAACCATTGGGATCCATGGTCCAGTGGGACTACCTCATTGGCTCCTCATTGTCTAACTTTTTTGCGATAGTTTTGCTCTCCTTGCCCAGACTGGAGTGCAATGGTACGATCTTGGCTCACCACAACCTCCGCCTCCCGAGTTAGCTGAGATTACAGGCCTGTGCCACCACGCCCGGGTAATTTCATATTTTTGGTAGAGATGGGGTTTCTCCATGTTGGTCATACTGGTCTTGAACTCCCGACCTCAGGTGTTCCACCCACTTTGGCCTCCCAAAGTGCTGGGATTACAGGCATGAGCCACCATGCCCGGCTCACCTTACTCTTCAGCTGTGAGAAGAGGTATAGAAAGATGAACTCCAGGAGCCAGGCTGAAGGGATTGATTCTTCCTGCAATCTATGCTTCCCCCTCCTTTCATTTAGGCTGTATCTGGTTTCTTTTAAGCCCTGCTGAGGTCCTGCCCACAAGCATGGCAAACAGATGCTCCAGAAATATTCAATAACCACATGACATTTCTACCTGGAAGGCACACCCTTGCAGGTCATGACCTGATGGTTCTCAGCCATCACCTGCTTTAGTGTGTCCCCTTCCCAGAAGGTGGAGTTTAGGGCTGTGTTTTGAATACCTTGGAGGATGGAGAGTAGCATGCCCTGACCCTTTTCAGACAGCTGTCACCATAGTATTCCCAATCATTTGGCATGAAATCGGAAAACAGATTTGTTCTCTTTGCCTATCTACCACTCCTCCCTTGCCCCTCCAGTTTCCACCTAGAACCCCTTGGTGAAATCTAGGGCAGGTCCCATAAATTCTAGATACTCATAAAAATCCCTCTGGCTATCCTGGTGCAGCAATTGGTAAGAATAACCCAATGTGGCTGTGTGCAGCTACTCATGCCTGTAATCAGAGCACTTTGGTAGGGCAAAGCAGGCAGATCACTTGAGCTGGGGAGTTGGAGACAAGCCTGGGCAACATGGTAAAAACCAGCTCCACAAAAATTACAAAAATTAGCTGGGTGTGGTGATTTGTTCTTATAGTCCTAGCTACCTGGGAGGCTGAGATGGGAGGATCACCTAAGCCTGGGAGGTCAAGGCTGCAGTGAGCTGTGATCACACCAGTGCACTCCAACCTTGGCAACAGGAAAAAAAAAAAATGTATGACCCAGTGTGGTTCTCAAGAACACTGAACCAAAAATTAGCTAGGCATAGTGGTATGTGCCTGTGGTCCCAGCTACTTGCAGGCTGAGGTGGGATCACTTGAGCCAGGAAGTTGAGGCTGCAGTGAGCTGTCATCATGCACTGCACTTCAGACTGGATGAGAGCAAGACCCTGTCTCAAAAAAAAAAAAAAAAAAAAAAAAAAAAAAAAAATCCAAAACAAAAGGTACTGAGCTAAAATTCTTCTTCCTTCAGTTTTATGTGGCCGCCTGCCCTGATTTCTTTGGGGTTGACAGTATGTAGGAAATTGTTTCTCTCGACCATGTGATACATTTAAATATTATACAACTCTTTGTCACATGGGCACTTTCTCATTGTATAGGTTCTTTGGAGACTCCTGGCCCCACAGCTGGGAGTCTTTCCCTTGACAGGGGCAAATGTATCTCCACTGCAGCTGGTCCTTTAGGACTCTACCTGAATGTTCAGTGGTATACTTACATCACACCTCTCCAGGTGGCTCTCTGAACCACTTGCTGGCCATCTCACACCTGAAAACATGCCCTTAGAATTTTTTTCAGTTCCCTAACTACAGCTCTTGAATGGTCTCACCTTTTTAAAATGACATCATCATGAGTCAGCATATGCAAAAGTCAGGATTCCTAGTCCTCTGAAAAAGATTCTAAAATCAGTGTTTAAATTGTTCATGAAGGAACAGTCTATAAAGCAAGAACAGACTATCATGAAAAAAGGAAAAGCAGATCTAGAAAAGAACACAAATGAAATTCTAGATATAAAAAAAAGTAGTCATTTTCATTGAAAATTCTGTGAAAGTGGTATGAACAGCTAAAAAAAAAAAAAGGCAAGTTAGAAGGACCTAAAATTATCTAGAATGTACCACAGAGAAGATGCACAGTATGAAAGCAAAACTGAGACAGTGACAGAGAAGAATCTAAGTTACTTCTAATAGGAGTCTCAGAAGAAGCAACTACAAAATATGAAAGATAAGCAAGTTCATGGCAAAATATTTCCAGAAAAGTCCTCAAAGGACTACACAGAGCTCCTAACAAAGTAAATGAAAACAAATTAAGTCCCAGACATATCACATTGAAACAGAACATGAAGAACTAAGGAAAAACAAATCTTTTAAATTACCGGAGATAGAAAAGGTTCATTATAAATAGCACCGAACAAACTTACCAGTAGTAATAAATGCCTTACAGAGTACTGACAGAAAACATTAAACCTGATACTTTTACCATCATTTTAGCGTGAAGGCAAAGTAATTCCACACAGGCCAGGCACGGTGGCTCACGCGTGTAATCTCAACACTTTGAGGCCAAGGCAAGTGGATACCTGTGGTCAGTTCTGAGACAAGCCTGGCCAACATGGCAAAACCCCATCTCTATTAAAAGTATAAAAATTAGCTGGGCATAGTGGCACATGCCTATAGTCCCAGCTATTCAGGAGGCTAAGACACAAAAATCACTTGAACCCGGGAGGCAGAGACTGCAGTGAGCCAAGATCCCACCACTGCACTCCAGCCCGGGAAATGGTGAGACTGTCTCAAAAGTCTCTAAGAACTTTGAAGAGTTATTTCAACTACAAAGAAGCTACACCATGAAGGCCAGGAGTGAGAGATGAAACATCGATGGGTAATGGTTAAAGAAGAGTAAATTTAAGTAGAGACTATAAAAATTACTTTGAGACAAAACCTCATTGTTAGGCTGGAGCTGTCACTCACTGTACCCTCAACCTCCTGAACCCTGGCAATCCTCCTGCCTCACTCAGCTTCCCAGAGTAGCTGGGTCCACAGGTACACTGCCACACCCAGCTAATTTTTATTTGTAGAGACTGTCTTGTTGCCCAGGCCGGTCTCCAACTCCTGGGCTCCTGCTTTGGCCTTCCAAAGTGCTGAGATTACAAGTGTGAGCCACCAACCTGGCAAAATTATGTAATCGTGTAACCAACTGGGAAGGTTGGCTATGGAGGGGCAAAATAAATTGAAACAAAAAATACTAGCCAAAAATTATATGGAAGATGTTTAGGGTAGGAATAGAGATACTGATGAGCTTTGGAGTTTAAATATGCATGTTGAAATACTGAGTACTGTAAGAGAAATAGGCTGGCTACAGTGGCTCACGTCCGTAATCCAGCACTTTGAGAGGCCGAAGTGGGTGGATCACGCATGGTGCATGCCTGCAATCCCTGCTACTCAGGAGGCTAAAGCAGGAGACTCCTTTGAACCTGGGAGGTAGAGGTTATAGTGAGCAGATTGTGCCACGGCACTCCATTCTGGGCAAGAGACCTCATCTCAAAAAATAAAATGTAAAACTTCCAAGGAATAGGGATAAAAACCCAGTGTGGAGATAAGACCTGGTAATCCTTTAAAGATAAAGCCTAAAGCCCCAATCAGTTCAGTTTTTTATACATCTTTGTTTCTCTACAGGGACATCTGAATGGGACAGATATTTCTCTCTCTCTGGAAGACTTACTCCAGTTGCTTTCATCACAGCCTGAAAATTCACTGGAGGTAATTGGAACCTTGGCTTTTATCCTCATAGGAACTTAACTGCACTGACCTTTTAGTGAATATAGCTCCTTTACCTGAATGACAAAGGAATGCTCATTTTTACAGAAGCACTTCAACTTAAAATTAACCAAATAACCAAACACGTGTAGCATTCCTCTTCCTGAATAATCCCAAAGGTATAATCAAATATGGACCAGTCATGGAACAGCATGTAGATTTCTCAAAAAACAAAGTCAAACTATCATGTAATCCGTCAGGCATTTATCTAAAGGAAAGGAAATCTGTGTAAAGGGACACCTGCACCCCCATGTTTATTGCAGCAATATTGACAATAGCCTTACAGTCTTTTAAACCTCTGCCTTTCACAGACTACTTCACTGTAGCTTATTATCCCTGACCCTCCACAATGTGATTGCCAACGGCTAGGATTCAAGTTGCATCTTACTATATAAAGTAGTAAATTACAAGACTGTAATATTAGATTTCTTTAATAACAAAATCCAGTCAGCTTTTATACTAATCAATCTTAATTTCTACATTATGCGGAATTATTTACTTCAAGTCTAAGTATTCTGATTAGGACTCACACAATTGTATTGCCTGTATTTTAACTAGGGAGTTACTGTCAACAGTATACCCCTATTAAACACAGAGGAACTGACAAAAGTGAGGAAGGTTGTGTTAGGTTATAGGACTGCTTCAGTAGAGCTATTTATGTTTAAAGTGTTTCTCCTTTGTTTTTCAGGGCATCTCACTGGGAGATATTCCTCTTCCAGGCAGTATCAGTGATGGCATGAATTCTTCAGCACATCATCATGTAACCTTCAGCCAAGCTATAAGCCAGGATGTGAATCTTCATGACGCCATCTTGCTTTCTCCCAACAATACATTTATAAGAGAGCCAGTAGCAAAGACTTCACAGCCCCAAGAACCATTTCTGCAGTTTCATTCTCATACCACTAATCCTGGGCAGACTCCTGGAACTAATTTGACAGGATATCTCCCACCTGTTGACAATCATATGAGGAATCTAACAAGCCAAGACCTTGACTTAAATATATTTGATGAGATAGATCTAATGTCATTACTCGCCACAGAAAACGACCTGGATCAAATCGATATTTCTCAGCTTTTTGATGAACTGGATTCTGAATCTGGCTTTTCTTTGGATTCAAGTCACAACAGTACCTCTGTCACCAAATATAATTCCTCTCCCTCTGTGTGTGATGAAGGTGCTACAGGTTATAGTAGTAACTATGACTTAGGTGCTGTAGGAGGCTACTACCAAGAACCCAGTAAGCTTTGTCACGTGGATCATGATTCTGGTTTCCATGGGGATCTTACATTTCAACACATATTTCATAACCACACTTACCACTTAAAGCCAAGTGCACCAGAGTCTACTTCTGAACCTTTTTCATGGCCTGGGAACTCACAGAAAATAAGGAGTAGGTACCTTGAAGACGCAGATAGAAACTTGAGCCGTGACGAACGGCATGCTAAAGCTTTGCATGTCCCTTTTTCTGTAGATGAAATTGTCCACATGCCTGTTGATTCTTTCAATAGCATGTTAAGTAGGTACTATTTGACAGACCTACAAGTCTCACTACTCCGCGACATCAGACGAAGAGGGAAAAATAAAGTTGCTGCTCAGAACTGTCGTAAACGCAAATTAGACATAATTTTGAATCTAGAATATGATGTATGTAACTTGCAAGCAAAGAAGGAAACGCTAAAGAGGGAGCGAGCACAATGTAACAAAGCTATTAACATAATGAAACAGAAACTGCATGACCTTTATCGTGATGTTTTTAGTAGATTAAGAGATGACCAAGGTAGGCCAGTTAATCCAAACCTCTATGCTCTTCAGTGTAGCCATGATGGAAGTATCTTGATAATACCCAAAGAACTGGTGGCCTCAGGCCACAAAAAGGAAACCCAAAAAGGAAAGAGAAAATAGAGAAGAAACTGAAGATGGACTCTATGTGAAGTACTCATGTTCAGAAACTGACTCTTTGAATCAGAAACCACTGAAACTTCGTATTATAGTACTGCTACTTGAATAACTCAGGCTGTGTTTTGAAGCTTATATGGACAAATGTTTAGGACTTCAAGATCACACTCTTGGGAAATCCAGGGGAGCCACAACCCTTCACAAAATTGTCCTAATTACATTGTATACAAGATTCATGAATACTTATATTAATAAGACTTTCCACTTTGGCAGCCATCCTTTTTAGTAAATTACTTCAAAAAGAGCTAACACTGGGGATGAAATTAAGAGGTATTTCGGTTTTTAAAATGCGGAATAGCCTTACTACTTTGTTAGCACTATAGTGAGCTTTTCAAACAATATTTTAATCTATTTAACTTATAAATTTTGCTTTGTGGAAATAAATGTATTTGTATTAAAAATTTTTCCTTTTTATACAGAAATCTAAAGCAGCAAATTTACCTTTCCTTCCCAAAATACCCACAATTAAGGAATATAGGTGACAAATAGAGCATTGTAGTGATTTTCAAAACTTAACAAATTAGACTCAAGCCAAACTGAAGTCACATAGTATGCCCAAATAAGGGAGATCCACCCCCCCAAATACTTAATACACAGAATACTATGTTAGAGTGCATTGAATACCAATAGTTGCTGGTAGTTTAAGCCACAGGCCTTCCTCCTGTAACCAGAGAGAATGGGCTACCTGCATAAACAGAACTCCTTAAGCGTATATTAAATCCATAAAATCTGATAAGTAGTAAAGCTAGCCTGAAGGGATGGTCTCACATAATACTGAGATCTCACCAGATCGTTAGAAGCCATCTAAACAAAACAGAAGAGTCAAAAGACAGTGAAACCATCTAAAAAACTATTTAAAATGGGTAACAGCTATGGGGGAGAGGGAAGAGGTGAATTTGAAAATAAACCAGGGTAGGGTAAATTCTAGAAATAATAGCATTTGAAATGAAAACCTAACAAGTTCATTGGCACAGTAAACAGAAGATTGTGAATTTTCTGAAAACAATGACCAAGTTTGGGGAACATTAAAATTTTAATCTGTACTATTAGTCTAATGCTTATTATCCAAATTTTAGAATAAAGTCTCAGGTATTTCTGCCACAGGAATTCCTGACAGTGTAGACTATCACATAAGTATCCTGGGCTAGGAGTGCAGTTTATATATACAGTCGGATTTTTATGATGAAATTTTGTTCCAAAGCTGCCATTTTGCCAGACATGCTTCTAGATACAAGTATTGTACCTTCAATGACTCATGGTGTTCCTGACAAGTTGCTTTTTGCAAGGGAGTACTTCAGATGTCTTAAGCTTCATGTTCACAATTTAAGGATACATATAAAACATTTCAGTCCATAGCAGGAAGTTTTACAGTACCAATTTGTTTCAAAACTAAGTGCAGTCACATGAGCCCCTGCTTATCAGACAGCATTCTTTTCAAGCCTCTATAAGGAACATACAGTGGAGAAAATGCTTTCAGTCACTGGTTACTGAGGCTGAAATGCAGTGGTCCTAATCACAGATCCAGCCTTGAACTCCTGGACTCAAATGTCTGCGGCAGCCTCCCTAGCAGCTCAGATTATGAACCATGCCAAGCCCTAAGCTTAAACCGTAAGAAAACTTCCATACAGCACACACGAATTCAAGTAACTGCAAACAATATAAAGTGATTGTCTCTGTACTGAATTTTTCACTGTAATGCAGCATACTATGTACCCAGCTTTCTACCAGTATTAAGTGACCTATACTCACTCATGAGATATGCTTAGGTCACGTGCAAATACATTTCATAAAACGGGCCTAAAGCATCCATATTTTGGTATGGTGGTGGTTCCTGAAACTGATGTCCCCCTCCCCCAGAACAAGGGACTTCTGTGCATTAGGAAGTCAGCTTCACAAGATCTAAATGACTATGGGCTGGTTTTATGATACAACCCCACCTTCACCTTAACATGCAGGATTCAAGGCATAAAAACTGGATGTGCTTGCTTTTGTATCATTGACAGTCCAGTTTTAAACATGAAATTCCACATTAGGTTTCTAGTGCAAACCAACTAGATGACAAAGCCAATGACCAAAAGCTGACAACTGCTGGCTAGGACTCTCCACATTACCTACCTAGTTGAGTAGTCTTGATTTTATGAGTAAGATAAAGACGACCCAAGTGGGACACTTTTCCAATTAAAATTCTCACTCGAGCTTCTTCACAAGCATTATCAGATTTTAGGCCAATTGTATAGAAACTCCAAGCAAACGAGGCCATCTAGATTTCTTGAGGTCCCCTGGTCTCAGAGCAGGCTTAGGTTCAGCAGATCTTCAGAACACAAAACAGCAGCAGCATACAAGTTTGTGATAACAATCTTAACTTTCCTAAATGCACTCAAGTAGCTAGAACATTCTTCCCCCATCTCAATCTTTGAACCATTAAATTTGTTCTCCGGTAAATCTGCACACCTCACTGGTTATCCCTCAAACCCCCTCCAACACCCCAAAACAAGCCAATGTTAGTTTCATTACTAAAATAATGGAAATGTCAAAATTGTGTGATCAACCATCTTAGTACATTAGTTCCAAATCTTCAGCAAATTTAAGCAACATGCACACTCCAGGTGTCCTGAAATACATGCCTTTCTACCTTTTGCACTTTTCAACCAACATTGATGAACTGAGACTTGTTGCCTTACATTGTTAGTTTTTAACACCTAATGAATATTAGGTCAAGCCGATTTAAACCAACTCATTTTGCACTGATCTACCAAATTAGACTACATGGAAAACCTTATACATACAGATCATTTCACAGAAGTGCATAAAAACTTAATAAGGGCACCTCGAGTGTGGCAGCCAGCATCTAAGAGTTCCCAATGATCCCTAGCTGCTTGGTAATTATACCAGTGGACAGAACCCTCCCACCACATTCTGTAACCATAAAGGATGCAAGATGGCATGACTATGTTGTAGTGTTCATTTTACAGCTTTTCTTGCTTTAGTCACTCACCAAGGGAAGCTGACGGCATTAATTTTTCAGCCCTGTTAGTATGCCACTCTGGATATAAAAATTCTCCAATCCTAGTTTTTGGTGATTGCAACCTTGAGCTTTACCCTGATTCAGTTAACTTGCTCCCAACTGCTGACCCATAGATGAAGTTTGTTTAGAGAAACTGCTAAGTTGTTACACAGCAACAATATAAAGCCCTAGGCAAAAGGCAGCCTTTCTTCATTTAGGGTGCTGTCTCAAGGCTGCCACAAGAACTATCTTAAACTTCAAGAAACGGCTCAACACACAATACATACAAAAAATAAGCCTATGTTGAACATCCAACATTACCCTGTTTCAGTAAACCCTCTTTAAATCAATTCATTTCAGCCTATTGTGCATTACCTAATTCTCCCCTATTTGTGTGATATTCCCTTGACCGTGCTGGATCAGAGTTGCTATTTTGAGGTTGTGCATACTATTAACTTGATGTATTCTCAACGTTCAACATCTTTGTACATCACACATTTTTAAACCTTCAAAATTAACTTTCTTGGAGTTGATCTATTTGTACAAGTCTAATTGATTAATTCCACTACTATTTCAAATGCAAAGCTGCTTTATACTTGTTAGCTGCTGTTAGTTTGACTTACCTGTTAAGATACCTCAAATTATCAAAACCAAAAGAAATTACCATGGAATCAATTAACTTGGCCCTTGTTATTTGTTTTGGTTTTCTTAATTCAGGTAAATGTCCAAATAAACACCGTTATTTAAAAAGCCTTTAAAAAAAAAAAAAAAAAAACAAACCAGATACTCATTTACTCAGTGTAAAACACAATAAAACTAATTGACATTTGACAATCTAGTACATATTTTAAGCCTCAGTGCTTTGCAAAAGCAGTTAATCTGGAACACTCAGGCAGGTTAATTTAAAATCCATGATTTTCAAACGCCAAGTACTGTTAAACATACAAGGTAAAGCCAGGAACTTTAGGAGTACTCAAACGCTGAATATACAGTGCATAATGAACAGCATTTTATTGGGGACAGCCAATAATGTCCACAGTGCTCTTCTATCTGTAAATATTAAAAGAAAATATGCATAGCTTTGTGAAACTGCTTTAAAAAATTTAGGGGATGGTGATCTTTTAGACAACCAAATGTTTATAGAACAAGATTCACACATTTTATGTGTAAACATTACACCAAATATTTGGATACAAAAGTATTTATTTTATAAACTTTAAAATAGAATTTTAATCTGTCTACTCACAAAACCTAATTTAAAAACATGATACATTTATCTCTCTAGCCAAGTTGATGTTACTGTTTTACAAACAACACTCATTTTGTAACCGTTTTATATCAAGAACCTGAACTAAATGTTTCAGAAAACATTTCCCTTTTATTTTAAAGAGTGCTTTTTAAATGAAGGCACAAACAAGAACTACTTTCAGATGGTACAGAATTTCTTATTTCTTGAAGACTCTGTGGTTGACCACTTCTTCATTAGTTACCTGCAGCAAGACACCTTCCTGCCAAAGGAAAAAAAAATTATCTGAAGAAGTTTATCATGTTTGTCCAAAAGAACCTAACAACTTCAGTGGTGGTCTTAGGATCAAAGAAGACTCACTGGTGCACATAGTAGAGTAAGCCCTGAATATCACATTCCTGTAAAGGCAATAAAGCCAGGCAATCAAATTGATATCTAAGCAATGAATCTTAACAGCCAACCTACAACTTCCTCTTCAGGGTAAGACACTGAACTACAATTACCACATTTAACCCACCTATTTAGTACTGGATACATACAGGCTTCATAATGTAGACAGACACTTCACTCAAGTATGAACTATTATCTGAAAATAGATTCAACCATTTTGACGCTACCTTCTTTCAGTCTCATCCTGATAAGCATGTACAGCTAGAACCGTAAATAGAACAAATGTCTTTAATAAAAACCCCTGGTTCATTCAAAATGTTTGATCCAAGAAATGTGAATACACAAGGGTGTAATGATGGGAAATCTCATATTTATTCAATTTGCAGCCTAACTTTTACCTACCATTTTACTACCAACACCACTGAAGGAACCAAGAAAAGCTTTATTAATGATCACTTGGCTTGCCTCAGCTGTTGAAATGAAGCACTTTACAGTCTTTGTGGCAGCAGAATATACTTGTCCATGGCTCATATCAATGCTAAAATTCCAGCAGGGAAAAAAATGATATGTTAAGCACCTGAATCTTCACATGGAGGGGGAGGGGGGGAAAGGAGGAAAAAAAGGGAAAAACAACCAAAATAATTTAAGTAAATGACAGATTGGAAAACAGGGTTTATAAAAATTCTCTTGAGTTTATGAATTGTTAAACTCAATTTATAGCTATGTTAAACTACTTAAGAACCACTATACTGAAAGACCATTGAAGAATATTAGTTTATCTTTTAGGGAGGAAAATTAAGAAAGGAAAAGTAAATAAGATCTTACCTAAAGAAGTTTAACTGAAGCTTAGAACTATTTTGCTCTACACCCTCAGCTTTCGTTGGCATCCTTATAAACTACTGTAGTTAAAGTTTTGTAGAAACAGCACAGTTTTTTAAGACTGGCTGAACTTAGTAGCCGTCAAGAGTTCTCTTGTACTAGACCTGTGTCCCTGAAGAGTACCTCGCTGGGGTTATTTCCTTTCCTTGCATTGAAGAAGCAGCATCTAAAAGATCTAAAAAGGTGTTTCTCCTTGCAGAGATATCCCTTAAGTTATCTACATAATTTAATCCTGATGAATTGCAGACAACACACTTATATCTGACCAGCATTTATCTTACACAAATATAACAACAGCTTTGCAACGAACCTTAATTATACTACCCACTCCTTAACTTATTTAAAATAAAAAGTCTATAATTACACAATTTCCTTTAGAATTATTTTATTAAATCATAAATGTACAACAGCTTCTTAACTCTACACACGCACTTAAATTTTTTTAAAGGAAAAACGTTATGTCTTATTACACCATGATCCTGGCTAATAGCTTTTCAAAACTTTGAGAAAAATCTTAAAAAAGGTTTCACATGTCACCTGAAACTTACAAATTTAACATTATCAAAGAAGGAATGCTTCTACACTCTTACAAAGACCACTAGAAAGAAACAACAATTAAAAAGCTAAGAAACTGTCTCAAAGGCATTTTTTTTTTTTTTACAATCCTTCCTCCACAGTAAGGTAATGTTATTAAATAATCCAATCCATTCACAAAATGGCTCTCTGCATCTGCTCTGGTGTCTTCTGCCATATCACTGCATATTTATGCATGACTGAGATAAGAGTTTCCTTAACATTGTTATTTCGATAACCTGAAGCTGTTCTGTTACCTCTGGGCTCTCATCCTCTCCTATTTATACAGTGAAGCCTGTTTCAACAGAAGTAAAGAGTAAAAAAAAAATAGGTTATGAAATTATCCATCTAACCAGATTTTAAGGAAAGATAACATGATCCTAAAAAGCTTTTACTCCTGCAGCTAGGTCTCCCAAGATAATAATAATTGTAAAACTCAAAAGCTACTTACCCATGGCAAAGAGGAAGAAGCTCAATATCGGCTCCTCCCACCATAACCCCCACTTCCTCCACTGCCTCCTGGACCATAGTTTCCTAGAATTGTTGGAACAGAAAGAGAAAACAAACTTAGACTTCCCATGATCAGCCTACTACAGCTGATTCTATTTTATATCTATCAAATCTTTAAAACAAGCAGATCCTAACTTGGGCAGCCAGTTAGCAGAATTACTTTGTGGCTGACACTATTCTTTTCAATAAAGGGTTGGTCCTCTCACCATCATTTGCACTAAGATTTTTTAAAGTACATCAGGCACAATACAGAAAACATATAGTCCTACTAAAAACCTTAAGAATAAACTAAGCAATGGTTTGAATCATGGTTGAAGTATTTAACTTCAAAGACCCTCATAACAAATTTATACCACTTGCAATGCGGGTTGCATTTTTACTTGGCTGTTTATGAGGCCCTACCAGAAACTCTTTCAACTACTGAACATTCCCACCTCCAGCACCCCTAATCCCAATTTGATGTTATAATTACTTGCTGAAATATTTCTGGAAACTTACGCATTAAGGCTGAATGTGGAGCACTGCCCAAATACAAACTACTTAGCATGGTATCTTCCCTTTAAATCACAAAAGGCTAATTCCTTAATCACAAAAACCTGAAAATCTCAATTTTTAGTTATAAATTACCTCCACCATATGGTCCCCCCATGTTCCTGCTACCACCAAAGTTTCCACTCTTCATTGGACCATAGTTAGAAGGCTGCTGGTTATAATTTCCAAAATCATTGTAATTTCCACTTCCGTAATTTCCTATAAAAAAATTGGAATACTACCATAACGGACCGCAGAACAATACAAACATTAAACCGATGATACATACTGACTATTCAGGCCAAAGTTCCCACAAAAACAAATAAAAGCAAGCACTTATCTATAACTTTTAAGGGCCTCCAGTGACAAATATTGTAATAAAAGACCAAATGTTACAAAACCATTGATTCCACCCCCAATTCCCAAATAATGGTTCTTATAAATTCCCAGATAATTGCCTGTGAATTTATTACCTCCTCCATAGTTGTCATAACCACCTCCGTAGCCCCCACCCTGGTTGCCATATCCAGGTCCTCCACCACCATATCCTCCTCTTCCTCCTCCATAACCAGGGCTACCTCCAAAATTGCCACCTATTATAAAATAAGCCTTTAAGTAATCACTTAATATTTTTAATGACATTCTTAACCATCTCATCACACCCATTTACAGCTTTCCAAAAATACACATTTGCATGTGAAACATTCAGTGAGATCTCTCTAAAATAGCTTCAAGGACTGAATACATACCCTTGGTAAACATTTGGTGGCTGGGGTGCCTACCCAACCAAATGGATAACACCATGTCTACACTCTGAAAATACCTGTATCGCAGCAGTTTTCCCTTAAAACTAAGTATCTTAAGGTTACCTTTACAAGGTATCTTGAAACACTGCATGTATATTTTGGCTAACGATTGCGAGGCTAGACTAGCAGTGTGGGCTCAGGGAAAAGTAAAAGAGCACCTCCTCTTACTAGCCCAAAGATAAAAGTTTCTATTATGTCTACGTACGAATTACCACATCTTTCTTAAAACAATGTTCTCAGCTGGCTGTGCCTGCCTGTAATCCCAACAATTTGGGAAACTGAGGCAGGCGGATTGCTTGAGCCCACGAGCTCAAGGCCAGTCAGGGCAACATAGCAACCCCCCCCAACAAAAAAACCAAAATTAGCCATAATGGTGGCACACCCTTGTAGTTCACCTACTCAGGAGGCTGAGGAGAGAGGATGGCTTGAGGCCAGGAGGCCAAGCTTGCAGTGAGCCAAGATCACACCACTGCATTCCAGTCTGAGAAACAAGGCCAGACAGAGTCTCAAAGAAAGAAAAAAAAAAAAAAAAAAAAACAACACTCCACTAAATATGTTCTTTACTGTATCCTAAATAGAAGTGGGAAAAGAAAAATGTACTTTCACATAATGCAAAAGTTAAAAAAAAAAGCTTGGGGGCCGAGTCTCCAATTACTTGTAGTTAAGTACAAGAATTCAACTTTCTCTAAAATTTTCATTACAAAATGCAGGAACACTGAGATACAGTACCTAGTCATGCCTAATGAGTGGCAACACCAGAAATCAAGTCTATTACCAATTCATAGTTTTAAAAGTCCCTTATCACTAAATCTGTCAGCATGTACCATCCTTTTCTATACACGAGTAAAACTCAATCTTTACAGATTACTTCACTCATGTTTAACCGTAGTTCACACTTGTATCTGCAGCCAGGAGCACACTAAATATTTTTGAATATTTCCTCAGAAAGCTATCCTGGGATGCTTGTCATCTAAGTGTTAAGAGACATTTTGTATTTTTCTCCTACATATATTCTCCCCCTTATGTTTTACTCTCGGTTAAACCCAGTATTCTGTACTTTTCCAGAGAAACACAGTACAATATTTATCTAAATCCTACTCAAGAGATGGCATCTTTATTTTTTATTTAAAATGGCACTCTAAAGGCCAGGTGCAGTGGCCAACACCTGTAATCCCAGGCCTATGGGAGGCCAAGGCGTGCAGATCTCTAGGTCAAGAGATCAAGACCATGGTGAAACCCCGTCTCTACTGAATACAATTAGCCAGGCATGGTGGTGCACACTTGTAGTCCCAGCTATTCGGGAGGCTGAGGCAGGAGAATTGCTTTAACTGGGAAGTGGAGACTGCAGTGAGCCAAGCACACCACTACACACCAGCCTGACAACAGGCCGGAGACTCCTTAAAAAAAAGGGGGGGCAGGGCACTCTAATTCCTTAGTAACTGCTAAACCAGCAAACTACTGGAACACTATTGCCCAAGCTGTTTATAAAGGATAACAGAAAATACTTAAAAACTCTAAGTATAAAATGAGCCAAACATACAACATGCTGAAGTATTAATCACATAAACCAAAATGTAAAGGAAACTGACCTCCGGGTCCTCCTCCATACCCATTGTAGCCATCCCCAAATCCACGTCCACTGCCATATCCATCTGTTAGGAGCCAAAAAACATTACATTTACTATAAACTGTTCCGCATTACTGAATTTCTAATACTCATTTTTTCAGTTCTCTTAACTCCTCGGCACAGGAACCTCAGAAAAGCACACAGTGTTACCACTCTATTCACAAAACATCAAAGCATAAAAATCTCATTTCCACCTAACTTTTGGACTCTGAACAAGTCTCAATTTTAGAGATTCCATTCCATTCATAAAGAAAACATTTGATGGGGCCAAAGCTTTTCTGATGACATTTTACAACATTAATCCAGATAAATACGATTGTTATTAATAAAAACCCTACTGCCTTCTTTTCTAACCAAGTCACAGGGGCTTGCCAGCATATAATGTATTTGAAGGGTCTTAGGGAAAATTTCGATTTAGGTTGGATTTCCCGTTTCTAATGAAAACCTAATGACATTTAAAACAAAAGCAACATCATCCTTCAAACACTTGTAACTTGAACTCACCAGATCCTCCTCTAAAGTTACTTCCTGGTCCTGGTCCGAAATTTCCTCCGCCGCCACGAGAATCCCCAAAGCCAAAGTTGCCTACAATAAATGCCCCAGTTAAAGCAAGCACTTATATGAATAAAAAGCAAGAAAAAACAGAATTAAAATTACCTCCTCTTCCACTCCTAGAACTTTGAACTTCCTGCATTTCTTGTCTAGACAAAGCCTTTCTTACTTCTGCATTATGACCATTGATGGTATGGTATTTCTGCACTGGAATAAAAAATTGACTCCTTTTAAATTATAGCAACATTGTAGTATGAAGCAACTTTAAAAGTTTACCTTTTAATCAAGTTACAGATATTAACACACAAAACTGAAGACACAGAACAGTACGTTTGTGGTTACAGACACTTACACACGATTTTATCCACAGGATCATGGTCATCAAAAGTAACAAAGCCAAAGCCTCTTTTCTTTCCAGACTGCCTATCAGTAATTATTTCAATGGTATCAATTTTTCCGTATTCCTCAAAGTAATCTCTAAGGTGATGTTCCTCAGTATCTTCCTTAATTCCACCAACAAACAGCTTCTTCACAGTTACATGAGCCCCTGGTTTTCCAGATTCCTAAAACAGTGGTGGTGTAAAAGTCAACCAGAGAAAACACAAACATGATACAAAGCACCTGACCTTTATACCACACTTGTCTCCTATCCATCTTATAATATCAGATATAAAGCAATACCTTTTGGGGACCTAGACTTTTGAAAAATGTTAGCTTAAGAAAATGGTCCAGAAACCCAACACAGCTAACAAGGGGAAAAATCTTGAGTTAAAACTCAATTCATAAATACTTTCTGATGTTCGGTAGGGCAGCATTCTTCATGTTAATTGCACAAGACAGTCATGGTCTGCTTACCTCTCTTGCTACAGCACGTTTTGGCTCAACGACTCTCCCATCAATTGAATGAGGTCTTGCAGCCATGGCAGCATCAACCTCAGCCATGGATGAGAAAGTTACAAAACCAAATCCTCTTGATCTTTTGCTTGCAGGATCCCTCATTACCTTTCAAACCAAAGGGGAAACTTTAGCATTTAATCTCATTATTGTAGTAAACATTCATTGTAATAGATTTTTTTACTATGGTGATGCACAATTTCTTCCATGATTCACTTAACATACAGCTAAACGACTAGTATTTTGACACAATTCAGTAATTTACGTACCACACAATCTGTAAGCTTTCCCCATTGTTCGTAGTAGTTCCTCAAACTTTCTTCTGTGGTTTCAAAGCTTAAGCCACCAATAAAGAGCTTACGGAACTGTTCCTTTTCTCTCTGCAAAGGAAAGCACCATTTCAATTTTTATTTACATTTTTCTCTTTGTATGCAGGAAATTAAATTCTTAAATATGAGGTGACCTGCTGGCAGAGTACCTTTTTCCTCTCCAAAGGAACAGTTTCTAAAGTTTTCTGGGGGGGAGAAAAAAAACTTACATCAAATTTAAACCATATGTTAAACTGCATATTAGTTGTGTTACACCAAAAAATTGCCTCAGCTGATCTACACAAGTTTCAAAGTCATTAATGCTTGATCTAAATTTACTCAACATTAAATAAACTTAAACAAATTATTAAAAAAACTTTCTAAGGAGAAATGAACAAATGTAGACCGTGGTTATCAAAAGATTAGTAAAGATTCTTTACCCAAAAATTTCAACCCTATAACCTAAAACGCAGATTTCTATTTTTAAACACCAGAAAATAACTCTTGGATCCTTGCTTATGAACCAAATTCACGATTCAGTGTCTGCAAAGTACCATTTATTTTCCCTTAACTGCCCCCTCTGGTGGTGATTCTTAAGTACCTCAGCAAAAAAAAAAAAACAAAACACTGAATACTAGTTTTCTCCACATTACTGTTACAAAACATTTAAGCAGTCAAGATATGCATTTGAAATAACCTTAAAAATTACTCAATACATTCACCTGGCATAAACTCTAAGCAGGTTTTTAAAGATACTGAAAGGTGAAGCTTACTGAACTTGATTGGCCATGTAGGAAGACACGGCACAAAACGATTTTCCAAGTCGAAAGGAAAAATCTCAGAGCTGAAATATTTTAATACCTGCAAACCAACAAATATGCTGTACTACATAGCATTGTATTTTGGGCAGTTAAGGAAGAACGTTAAATAAACATGTCTTAAAAGGTAACTAGGTTAAAAACCTCACACGAGAATAAGTCATATATATCCAAGACCAATTGCTATGAATGCATAATGCAAACTTAAGAGTCACTTATCATTGAGTCAAGAATTTTTTATTTCTAGCAAGCGGCATTTATTGCTGCTCTCATCCCAGTTCTACAGAGCTCTCCCTCCATCCACATGTTCACAACTGCTTAAAAAAAAAAAAAGGTGATAAAAGCCAGTTGAGATCTTTTTCCTGTAGTGTTGTCTTCAGGACTCGTAAAAATTAAAATAATAATAATAATAACTGAAAGTATCAAACTAGCTCCCATAAGACACATAGCGGTCTTCGAAATGGTTCCTTGCCAAGATACATATATTGACTTTTTTCAGCTAGCTTTTATTGTCAGTACATATGTCTTTCAAACTCAAATTAAGGATAATACACATCTATAACAAGTCTTACAAATCACTAACAAAAAGCAAAAACTCATTACTTACCTCACAATTTTTCCAAACTTACCCGATGTCCACTATCGGTTATTAACAATGTTATTTTATAAACGTGCTTAGAGTCAAAGAAAATAACCAGGTAGACCCCCTTCGCTTGAGACCTTATGCTTATCAATGTAATGTTCAACCAAGATTGCAAACATAAATGAGAAAAGCAAGTAACAAGTTCAAATACAGAGCGGCCCAGGCCCAATACAATTTTGCATATCAATACACACGCATTACAGGAAGGAGCCTCTGAAGCCATGTTTTAACCTAAGTACGACTAAGGACAAAACACTTTTTACTTTCCTCGTAATCTTTATTCCATAAAGGTCCGGGGATTGGCCCCGTAAAGATTAAACTTCTCAGTAAAAATATTTTCAAAATGACTGACCTCTCCAATTTAAGTGGAATCCTTAAGGGAAGTAAAGGATCCTGACGTGAATATCCCTCCCCCGCCCCGAAAACCACCATTCTCCCTGCCGCTCGCGGCCGAGGGCTTCCAATTTGTGTCTACTTCGCTGGGATTCATCTGCCTTATTAGTAACCGAAGACCCAGATAAAACCATCATTCAAAGAAGAAAAAAAAAAAAAAAAAAAACAGGAAAAATATAAAATGGTTTATTTGTCCTATGGCTGGCGTTGAACCCGGCCCGACGCTCTAAGTGGTGATTATCTTCTCTGAAACTGGGCCTGCGAACCCGGCACCACCATCCCCCCACCCGCCCCGCTCTTCCGTGTGGCTTCCGAACGCAATGGCGCCATTTCATCGAGGGGAAGGCTGAGCGCCTTTAATGAGGTGCGCAGGACTCTAAAGATCCAAGCTCACAAAACACTCCAAATCCACCTCGAAACGATATGAAAACAACCCGAGAAGAGAGAGAAAGAGTTAACCACCTCTAAACCTTGATTGAGAAATCACACTAGAAGAATTAAGTCAGTTAAAAGAAAAACGCTAAAACGAAGGCGAGCCATGAAAATGGCGGCCGCCAAATCCGGTTCCCGGGAGAGAGGGGGAGGGGAAGCTCCGCAGCCCCGCTCACGAGGACCCGCTGCCCGCCGAAAAGCTCGCCGTGAAAACGCCGGAGCCCCCGAAGCAGCGTACTTTAAAAAAGGAATAAGAATTCCCGCCTCCGCGTCCCACTTTCACCCCAGCGGGGCTGCGTCCGCCATGTGAAAGTTTCCCATCCCCCACCCCCCGTGAAGGGAAATGGCGCCGGGAGGCTGAGGGTGGGGAAGCTGTTTGTACGCTCAGGCCTCTGTCAAGACCCTGTTCAAAAACCTAGAGCTCCACTGCTACTGAAGCGGTCCAATTTCGTGCCGCTCTCCCACGGAGGCGGCTGGCCGACTTCTACTGAGGCGCCAACGGCCTCGCCATGCCCTTTCCAATAACTCATTGATTTCAAACCCGTTACCTCCATCGCGGACTCAGTCGCTTCAGCCCGATTTCCCGCAGCCGAGCGAGATGAGAGAGATCTCCGCGGACGAACACGAACCGGACTCGTCCTGGCGCTGTAGTGAGAACTGCCGCTGCTCGAGAAACAACACCGCTAGCGGCACCTCCGCACGGGACCCGACGCTGCTGCTACTGCCGCTAGAGCCGCTGCCGCCGCTTTTCTAGAACCTTCCCCCCCGACTAACGCGTCTTCCTCTACGTCAGGCCGTTGCGTAAACGCCCTAACCGCCGCCAATGGCGGGAAGGCTCTACGCCCCGCCTTACGCCAAGGGCGTACTCCTCCCCACCTCGCAGCTAACGATAGTGCCCGACGTTACTTCCGTAAATGCGCTCAGTGAATTGCAGATGTCTCGAGACCTGCGTGCTATTACCTCTCAGAATAGGGTCCCGCCCCCACGCCTCCCCGCCCCCACGCCTCCCCGCCTTGGGCGCAAGGCAGGTGAGAAACGGTCGCGCAGTTTGAAATTAACGCCGACGGGAGGAGCTTAATCCGCAGCCCGGAGGTCCAGCCCCCTCAACCCGGGAGGTGGTCTCTGCAGCTACGCCTTTGATACCCATCTCCCTTCTCCCGCCATAAAAATCTTAGTAGCTTTCCCTTTTCGTTTTCCGTGCCCCGACTCAGCCCCTTCCGGAAACACCCAAATCAACTTATAGTCAAATTACTATTCACGCCACACTGACCTAATCCTGGCCCGCGCCTATGGGGCTGACCCCTGGGATCGAGGAGGAGTCTCTGCCAAAAGTGGTCCCAAAGCGAGTACTAGTTTTGAGGCTCCCAACTCCCCCTCCCCCAGCGTCTGGAGTATTCCACACCCCAGGGGCGAGGAAGTAGGCGGAGTCCGGTTTTGGCGCCAGCCGCAGAGGCTGCCAAGCAGAAAAGCCACCGCCGAGAGACTCCGGTCACTGTCCGCGCCCCTCCTTCCCTCTCCCTCCCCTCGGGGGACCACCAGGAGCCAGCCGCAAACGGTAAGTGCCGCGGTCGTCGCGGCCGCCCTCGCCACCTTGGGCCCCAGTTCCCAGCGGGCGCGGCGCACGGCCCCTCCCCCCCGCCGGGCGCGCGCCCGCCGCCCCGCCTTTCGTGGCCGCCCGGCGTGGGCGGTGCCACCCCTCCCCCCCGGCAGCCCCGCGCGCAGCTCCCGGCTCCCTCCCCCCTTGGATGTGGCTGGAGCTGCAGGCGCGCAGGGCCGAAGACGCCGCAGACCCGCGACCCGGAGCAGCTCGGAGGCGGTGAAGTCGGTGGTTTTCCTTTTCTCTAGCCCTCGTTCGGTGGTGGTTTTTTAGATACCACACACGCTCCGGGGGCCCGGTTCCTTGCTCCCCTCCCCTTCCTTCCCCGCCGGACCCCGCACCTGGAGCTGCGGGAAGGGATGGAGGGTCGGGCGGTGGCCTTGCGGCTGGCCTGGCGCAAGCCGGCGCCTGCAGTTAATTGGGGGGACTGCCCTGCCCTCGAGGGGGTAGAGAGTTGTGGCGACGGTCACTCTCTTAAGAGACAAAGCGCATTTCTCTTCCCCTCCCCCACCAGCGTTCTGGCGGAGGGGCCCCCTCCCCTGGCCGCCACGCGGGGCTGGGCCGAGACTTGGGCCTCCGGGAGGGTGGCGCGCGGCCCCGTTACGTGGCCGCCGCGGGGGTTGCGCGGGCGGTGTGGCGCAGTGCCCTTGAGCCCCTGCGACGCGGCCTTTGTTTCTCCCAGCAGATGAGCTGACCACGAGGCCCGCGCTCCCGGGTGGGGGCGAGTGCCCGCGCTTAGGCCTCGGGACGTCGAGCGTGGGGGGCGGGGGGCGGGGCGGAGGGGGAGCGGGTGTATGAAAGAGGTGATTGCTTCTTCAAAGTGTCACGAAACAGGGACTGAAGCATCTTAAGTTTTTTTCTTTTAGTTATTTACCGATTGGAAAGAGGGAGGGTTTCTGAGCAGAAACCAAGTTAGGATTGCAGAGCAGAGAGAAGATTCACGGTGGTTTACCGTTGTGAGTTGGTAATTTTGCCTGGTTTTAAACCGAAAGGGTTGTCCTTTAAAAATGGGACATGGACTTTATCATAAGTGGGACTTCGATTGGAAAAGACGCTTGTCCCCTGTTTTAAGCCATATAAAGCTGTATTAGGTACCAAGATCTCCAGTAAAGTCTTTCTAGACTCACTTGGTTAGGAAGACATACTTAAACATGTGCACCATAAGCAATTTAAGTAGGAGCGCAAATCTGCTCTGGAATTGGTATCCACGTTTGAAATGTGCGCTCCCTACTTGGGGGTTGGAATCCAAACAGAACTTGTGTTTAGCTACTCTTTTTTGTGTCGTGCAAACATCTTTTAACTGTCATGCATTTTTCTAGTAATAGCTCTTCAAGTCTGCAATAAAAAATGGCCTCCAATAAAACTACATTGGTAAGTTAATGAAAACATATAATATGTAAGGATTTAACTAAAGTTTTTTTCCCCGAAAAAGTGTAACGTTGCATCTCTGTGGTTGAGAAATTTACATCCACATATTTCCCAGCTCTCCCAGCATAATTATAGGGGAAAATTAGGAGCAAAATGAAATCATTACATGGAGATACTGACTTGGCTTCATAGTGTCTTAACTAGTTTTAAAAAGGCTAATCTTTGAAGGACAGTGCATTTTGGATTTTGCTGAAGATTTTTATCTTCAAATAGAAATACACAAATTTTTGCAACGTGCAAAAATGTTGCATGAAATGATAAAGCCCTTTTTGGTTGACAGAATCCTTAAATCCACTGAATTGTAGAGAAGTATTTTCATTAAAGCCCAATTTAAAGAACGAGGGTACCCTGTGCACCTAGATTGGAGCAAAAGTCAATAAACTTTCAAATTCCTTTGGTCACTTTATCTTGTTTTAACTTACTCTAACTTATAGAAGAATCAAATTTAATTTATTGCAGTGTTCTGTTATTTGAACACAAAGTGATCGAAATCACAAATATGACCCAGGAGGGAGAAAACACTAGATCTTCTGTATCTTTTGACCAATATTTTTCTCTCCAGCAGTTTAAGACATACGTATATTCAGCCATATCAAATTTCAAGTTTTTTAAAACGCTGGAATAGTCACATAAAAATCACGAAATTCATGGTCCTAGTTCTCACAACATTTAATTCTAACATACCACTAATCATAAGCGTGTAAAGGTGTTAGATGTCTCCTAATTAAAGCAAAGCATTTGTTTTTGGTCTGTATATTCTCTCTTTGGGTTTCACACTAAAACGGGCACGTTGGTGTTTTTTTAATTCGTGCCATCATTAGATTGTACATTTAAGTCTGATACTCTGGAAAACAGATTGAGATAAGTAATGTAAAACCTGTCTGATGAGTCAGTGGTGCAAATTATTCTCATGTATTGTATTGTACGTGGAGATGAGAACCATCAGTGGCTCCTCAGGATTGAGTTGACCTTCAGATTCCATAATCGGTAAACCAAAGTGTAGGTAATTGCCTTAAGTTGCTTGTATTCTCCTTCAAGTATTAGATGGGAAAGGAATTAGCTGTTTATGAGGCTTTAAGGCTGAATATAAATACAGAAAGCAAACAAATAGATGTTCCCATTAAAATTAAGTTGTTTTTGCACAGTTGATAGCTTTTGTAATCTGTTATTTATTGGTATTTAAATATTTTGTGAAGGGTCACAAGTTGACCACTTTAAAAGCTTTTAGCTAACTTTTCATTTTAAAAATTCATTAGTGTTGTGAGATGTGTGTGCTGTAATTTAAATGGGAAATAATTAATTTCACTTAAATAATGGGAAATCTATTGTGACTCAAATTCACCTTTGGAAAAAACTGCTGGGTTAAGAAATGGTGAGCATTTGAAACTAGCTTGTGAATGCCACAGTAGTAAGAACTGTATGGCATTTTGTCTGCCTTTTTTTTTTTTTTTTAATCTTACTGTGTATCCTTTTTGTTTTCTGTATTTATTTTGGACTTTCTTCTCATTTTGTCAGCCTTCTCCCTTTGTGGCAGTAGCTGTTTTGTTTTTCATCTAGTATAGGTGTCTAACACACGTCTCCCTATTGCAGTTTGTCTTTACTCCTCCCACTATTATTTCTACCTTCTTTTACTGTACAGAGGTAGAAAGCTGTTTGGGCCCAATACTCAAGTATCTTTACTAATGAGAATCGTAAGACCTGACTTGGACATGGCATTCAGAAAAGTCAGGTGTTTGCTGCACTTTTTTGTATTCTAGGGGATTTTTAATTCGTGTGTGTGTATGTGTATGTACGTGTGTACACTTATATGCTTGCATAGCTTGAAATGTCCTTTTGCAGTCTTGAGGCCTTACATATGTGTCTGCACACTCCATATGCCTGCATAGCTTAAAATGTCCTTTTGTAGACTTGAGGTGTTGCTCCTTTTTTGTGCTCCGGTGCTTTAGTTGTGGGATGGCTTTAGTGACTGGGCAGTGGAGGTTTATATTTTTTTAATAGCATTTGTTTTAAGGTGAAATTTTAAGATAGGTTCTTTCTCAGCCCATAGTAACTTCTGATTAACCATTTCAGGTTTTTGAAATTTTCCCCATTTTTAATCCTCTCATAACATGTCTTGAGTTACTGGAAAGAACTGGTTGAAGTTGGTCTCCTACAGTGTTACACCACTACCAGTTAAGATTTTCTCTTGAGAAACCAGGAAAGAACAATTTTTTTCACATTAGGGAATTAAAATGAATCAGCCATTTTGGCCTCTTGAAGTGACAGCTTTATAGGTTTGTTCTAAGTGGTAAGAAATAACTACAGAGATTACGGAAAAATAATCTTGTCCTTTAACCCCCTTGTGGTGTCCATAGTTGACCCTGCAGTTGGTATCAGGATTTTGAACCATATTTTCATTCTGCTGTTAGCTTTTCTCTGTATCGTTGGAGCTTTTGACATTAATATTTGAATTGAGAAGGAGGCTCTTACCATCTGGGTGTGTCTGTAAGGTCTGTCATAGGTTCACTGAAGACCTGTCACTACTGCTTTCTTACCTGTATCACCCTTTAAGTACTTCCTACACAGTTGTTCCTGTATTGTTAAAATGACTGAAAACTCTAGTAAACTTGGTCTTATGAGACTACCTAGAGATAAGACTGAGAAAAGAACTATTTTCCAGATAATGTTTTGGATTGTGTTATTTTGGGTGGTGGGCTGTAAGTTTCAGCTAAATCAACAGAATAAAGCATTCTTTTATTGTCTGTTGACTTTTAATCTTTCCAGAAGGTGTCTGCCCTGGGATATAGAAGTAAATTTTTGTTGAATGTAATAATATAAGCCGTTTAGCCTTGAAAATGTGCTTTAAAGTCAAGAAGAATGTCTCTTAATTTCTCTTTTGTTTTATTTTAGCAAAAAATGGGAAAGAAACAGAATGGAAAGAGTAAAAAAGTTGAAGAGGCAGAGCCTGAAGAATTTGTGGTGGAAAAAGTACTAGATCGACGGGTAGTAAATGGGAAAGTGGAGTATTTCCTGAAGTGGAAGGGATTTACAGAGTAAGAAATCTTAGTGCTTCTTTATTGTATGTTTAACTGCAACTGAGTGGTTTTAAAATGTTTTTAACCTGGCTTTTATCTGCTTTCCCATAGACATCTTTAAATATAAAGACCCTTTAATTTAGGTATCTTATTTTAAGAAGAACCAAGATTTCATTGTACAGTTGAAGCCGAGCCGACTAGAGACTAGTTTATTACCCTGGGGAGTCAAATTTATAAAATTACAGAGTGTAGTTTACTATGTAATGTATTTTAATTTGGCTAGGTATTATACTAATTAGAATAATTTGCATTATTTTTCTCCACACAGAGGGTACTAAAAAACATTGAAGCTATTCAATATAGGCTAGTGGGTCTTATATAGGAGTACTCATAATCTAGGGTTTATACTAGGTTTATTATATCCTAATACCTAAGAAGTAGAGCCTGGGCGCTTTTTTTTTTTTTTTTTTTTTTTAAGATAGGGTCTCACTATATTATCAAGGCTGGAGTGCAGTGGCTATTCACAGGCGCATTCCCACTACTGATCGTCACAGGAGTTTTGACCTACTCCGTTCCGTTTCCTACTTGGGCTGGTTCACCCCTCTTTAGGCAACCTGGTGGTCACCCACTTCCAAGAGGTCACCATATTGATGCCAGACTTAGTGCGGACCCCTGATCAGCGTAGTACACTACAGCCCAGAACTCCTGGGCTCAAGTAATCCTCCCACCTCTGCCTCCCAAGTAGGGGACTACAGGCGTGCACCACCGCGCCCATCAAGCCTGGGCATTTTTTAAGCTCTCTGGTTCCTTGTGTTCTTTGTTAGGAATTGCTCTCATTATTCTTGATAATGTTAGTTATTCATAAAATGTGAATAACTTGAACATGCAGAAATTACATACTTTTAACAGTTGGGTATGTTGTGCTTATCTGCTTGGTATCTTCCCCCTTAACACCACAAAGCTCCATAGGCAGTGACAATTAAAAATGGATAGGTGGAGATCAATTTCCTGAGCATGCTAGAGATGGAGCATATGATAGTCAAATGATTGGGCTTCGCATATTTGTTATCTCCTGCTTCCCCTCCTCTTCACATTTAATGCATGGCAGTTTGGGAATATGAGTTGAATGGGAGATTTAGGTTTGCCTGTTTTATCCTCCAGTATTCTTAGTTGAAATTTAGTATGTATCATAAGTCCGTACTTTTTTAAGCCCATGAAACATGAAAAGTTATTTTTACCCATCAAAACATTTGGAAATGGATGGGTTCTTCCCTCTTTCTTCTCCCAAAACTTCAGGCCACTAGCATAATTATACTGCACATGCCATGTGCAATGTAATAGGTAATGTAGAAGGCTGTTTTCTTTGTTTGTTTTTTTAATGAGACAGGAGTCTCTGTTGCCCAGGCTGGTTGGAGTGCAGTGGCGCCATCTCAGCGCACTGCAACCTCTGCCTCCCAGGTTGAAGCAATTCTACTGCCTCAGCCTCCTGAGCAGCTGCAATTACAGGCGCCCACTCCCATGCCCAGCTAATTTTTGTATTTTTTTTTTTTTTAGTAGAGATGAGGTTTCATCATGTTGATCAGGCTGGTCTCAATCCCCTGACTTCATGATCTAGCTACCTCAGCATCCCTAAAATTACTAACTTCATCACACCTAGTTCGGTAAAGATTTTTTTGGACCAGAGCATGAAGTTGGCAAGCCTGTTGCTGGTGCAGGGTGATCTTACTTTCACATCTATTAATTGATACTCATTTTCTTTTTTTACAGCAACTCTAAAAAATCCATAGAAAGTCATCTCACCCTTATGTTGTATCAGGGGTCAGCAACCTTTCCCCCTAAAGTGTCATATAGTAATTATTTTCTGCTTTGTGGGCCACAGGTCTTGTCTCTACATCCCTGCTCGTCTAAACGGATGAGCGTGGATGTGTTCCAATGATATTTCATTTGTGGGTCCTAAAATTCAAATGATGTATAATTTAGTTTGAAATATTTTTCCAACCATTTAAAAATGTAAAAATATTTTTAGTTTGCAAACCATGCAAAAGACTGGATTTAGCTTTTGGTTTACCAGCCCACTCTATACCATTTCCCAGTTTGAGCAGCCAGCAAAAATTGAAAATGTCTAATGCTTCGGAATCACAAATTTTGTCTTAAAACATGGCATTGGAAGTCCCAACTCTAGACATGATATGACATACTTACTAATTTGGGGCGGGAATTGGCAATTTGCATTTGTTCAGCTGTTTCAATTATTCTGTTACAGTGAGGTTTACTTAACTTGGAGGTAAAATAGCAGATTTCTCTCAAGACTGTCGAGCCTGGGTGCAGTGGCTAACAACTGTAATTCTGGCACTTTGGGAGTCCAGGGCTGGAGGATTACATGAGACCAGGAATTCAAGACCAGCCTAGCCAACAAAGCAAGAGACCCCTTCTCCATTTTTTTTTTTTTTTTTTTTTAGTGTTTTAAGTTAGCTGGGTATGGTGGTGCATGCCTGTAGTCCCAGCTACTGGGTGAGTGGGGAGAGGGAGCTGAGGCATAGGATTGCGCGACCCAGGAGTTGAAATCTTCACGCATCACTGCACTCCAGTCTGGGCAACAAAGCAAGACCCTGCTTCGGGGGTGTGGAGAAATAAAATGTAGGGAAGGAGGAAATGATTAGTATCTGCAGTACAGAGGACTTTTTATTTCCCCAGGTGTCTATTAAAATGGATCTGGATAATGGGGATGAATCATCTTTAATTGAATCTCATTTTTTATCTTTTTTTTAACAGTGCTGACAATACTTGGGAACCTGAAGAAAATTTAGATTGTCCAGAGTTGATTGAAGCATTTCTTAATTCTCAAAAAGCTGGCAAAGAAAAAGATGGTACAAAAAGAAAATCTTTGTCTGACAGTGAATCTGATGACAGCAAATCAAAGAAGAAAAGAGATGCTGTAAGTATACAATATTGCCCAGCAGCTTGTCCTTTTGTAAAAGGTTGATGGCTTGATTGATTGATTTTGTTGCCCAGGCTGGAGTGCAGTGGCACAATCTTGGCTCACTGCAACCTCCCCCCACAGTGCAAACTCCTGACCTCAGGTGATCCACCAGCCTCGGAAAGTGCTGGGATTCTAGGCGTGAGCCACTGTGCCGGTCTGATGGTTTGATTTTTAAAATCTCAGGCCGGGCACAGTGGCTCAAGCCTGTAATCCCAACACTTTGGGAGGCCAAGGTGGGTGGATCACAAGGTCAGGAGTTCAAGACCAGCCTGACCAACGTGGTGAAACTTCATCTCTACTAAAAATACAAAAATTAGCCAGGCGTGGTGGCACATGCCTGTAATCCCAGCTACTCAGGAGGCTGAGGCAGGAGAACCACTTGAACCTGGCAGGTGGAGGTTGCAGGGAGCTAAGATCATGCCACTGGGCAACAGAGAGACTGTCTCAAAAAAAAAAAAAAAAAAAAAAACCTCAAATACTTTTCTAAAAGGCCTCTTAATTGTACTTTAAATATTTTAATACTTAGGACAATAAGGATAGGTGTGGTTTAGTCTACATTGTGTAAATGTGCAGTAAGTGCTTATGCCACTTACTTAGGCAATTTTTCTTAGTTTCATGGAGTTGATCCCTGATCCATCCCATTACCTGTGATTAAGGCTAGGAATCTTTAGTACAAACAATACTAATATTGGATTATTGAAAGCCTTTGCATTACAGTAAGAACAATGCAAATAGAACTTTCTGATTACAGTTCATTAATGGCATCAACCGTCAAAAAGTACTAGCATGTCATCTTTGTATTGCCAAACAATGCACTGATTTTGAAGTATATAATCTTCGATAATAAAAACTTACATTCTTGGCATGAATTGAGTTATTTAGTTCCTTCAGTATACGTATGCTTTGGTCCAAACTTTGCTTCACTTATATCTCTGTGGCTTCAGGAAGTCAGGTAACTTCTTGCTTCCACCCTTGACTGTAAAAGTAGATTATACTTGCCTTGCCTGCTGATCTAGTATGGCAATTTGGGGAGACATCTTGGTGCTGAATTAGATTCTAGGCTCTGACACTAAAGAGACAATACATATTAATTGGTAAGGACTTGGGATTTGAAACTTGATCATTTGAACTAGAAGCCAAGAATTCCAACCTTCATGACAACTCATTGTATAAGGTCATAGGTATAGTCACTATTTTACGGATGAAGAAACGAAATTGACTACATAATTTGGTTCTGAAAGTAAATCCCGTGCTCAACAGAAGTACGGTTTTGGCCAGGCACAGTGGCTTGCACCTGTAATCCCAGCACTTCGGGAAACCAAAGCAGGAACATCGCTTGAGCCCAGGAGTTGGAGGCCAGTTTGGGCAACGTAGTAAGACCCCATCTCTACAAAGAAAAAAAATATATCAGTCAGACGTGGTGGATGCCTAGTATTCTTAGCTACTTGGAAGGCTGTGGCAGAAGTGTTGCTTGAGCCTGGGAGATCAAGGTGTAGTGAGCTGTGATCATGCCAGTGCACTTTGGCCTGGGCAACAGAGCAAAACCTGTTTCAAAAAATTATTAGATAATCAAGCACAACTTTAACAGTACTTCTTGAGCTGTTACCATTTGCCATACTGTGTTCCAAATCATTTGCATTTCATGTGCTGTGAAATACCTATGTAGTAGATACTAAAGTTCTACTTTATTAGCCTTACCACAAAGAGGTTAATTAACTTGCTCAAAGCCACACAGCTCATGAGCAGGGTAGGCCCGTCATTCTAACCCAGGCACTGTGACTCCAGAGCCTGTCACATTGATATAAAACTCGGATAGCGGCGGGGCGTGGTAGCTCACACCTGAAATCCCAGCACTTTGGGAGGCCAAGGCATGCAGATCATCTGAGGTTGGGAGTTCGACATCAGCCTGACAAACATGGAGAAACCCTGTCTCTATTAAAAATAAAAATTGGTGCGTACCTGTAATCCCAGCTACTTGGGAGGCTGAGGCAGGAGAATCACTTGAACCTGGGAGGCGGAGGTTGTGGTGAGCCAAGATGGCGCCATTGCACTCCAACCTGGGCAACAAGAGTGAAACTCCATCAAAAAAAAAAAAAAATGATAGGAATAAAGTATTTATTAGTATCAGTTCTCAAACTTTTTGGTCTCAAGGCCTCATTATATGCTAGAAAATTATTGGGGATCCAGAGAGTTGTTTTTTTTTTTTTTCCCTCTTTCTTTCTTTCCTTTTTTTTTTAAGAGACGGGGTCTCCATATGTCCAGGCTGGAGTACAGTGGCTGTTCACAGGCAGGATCCCGCTACTGATAAGCACGGGAGTTTTGACCTGTTCCATTTCCAACCTGGGCCAATTTCGCCCCTCCTTAGGCAACTTGGTGGTCCCTCACTCCCGGGAGGTCACCATATTGATGCTGAACTTAGTGCGTACACCCAGTTGGCGTAGCACGCTACAGCCCAGAACTCCTGGGCTCAAGTGATACTCCCACCTCAGCCACCAGAGTAGCTGGGACTACAGGCAGAGAGTTTTTATTTATACAGTTTATAACTATCAGTAACATAGAAGAAATTAAAACAAATTTCGGAAGCATTCATGTATTCAATTAATAAAAACCTATTGCTTTTAACAACTTTTTATGAAAAATGACTTTACTAAAACAAAAAGTTGATAATAGCATTTTACATTTTTACAAATCTCTTCAACGTGTGCCTTAACAGAAGGCAGTTTTAAACACATTTGATTGCTATGGTATATCATTTTGGTGGAGGTATATGAAGACAATCCAAAGTCACAGATAGATGAAAAAGGGGACCTTACACAACCCCCTCCCAAAAAGGTCTCTGGAATCCCCAATTAATCTGTAGACCACATTTTGAGAGCCACATTAGAAAGTACTTATTGAGGATGTTCAATCTTTTGGCTGCCCTGGAGCCCTGGGTGACGTTAGGAGAATTGTCAAGGGCCACACATAAAATAGGCTTAACACCAGTGATAGCTGATGAGCTTTAAAAAAATTCCAAAAAAGTTTCAGTGTTTTAAGAAAGTATTCAAATTTGTGTTGGGCCGTGTTCAAACCTATCTTGGACCAAGGCTTAGACAGATTTGTTTGAACATTTAGAATGTGATTACAAATCATTGGTATGAGTTTTATCATTTTTATTATTTCCTACTGTTTGTATTTTGTTCATACTTTAAAAATATGTCAGTAATTAAGACTAATTCCTGGAAGTAATTTGAAATATATTAACTTTCAAGACTTTATTATTACCAGAAATAAAGGGATTAGTTTTTCTGTATCCTCACACAATTCTGCACTTGGTATCAACGCAGTAATTTTCTTGGCTTTTGATTCTGAATGTTTTTGGAAATTTTAAGTATTCTTTGTTGAGTATGAAACTCAGGTGGTTTTTCTGCTTGTAAAATTAATGGAAATCAGTTGTTTTTAATTACCAAATATGGGCTCTGCTGTAATCATTTCTGTCCTGCTGTTGGAACGTTTTAATTTAGAATATGCCATGAAAACAATTTAATACTCTAGAGTTTGCTCTATGAAGAAATGTCTTCCCAACAGGCTGACAAACCAAGAGGATTTGCCAGAGGTCTTGATCCTGAAAGAATAATTGGTGCCACAGACAGCAGTGGAGAATTGATGTTTCTCATGAAATGGTGAGTGTGCAGGTGATTGTTATATTTGAAAATAAGAATAGACTTTCTTAAAAAAAATAGTTATCTACTGAGAGGGTGATTCTGGTAACTTTTACTAGTAGTGTTTTAAAGCAATGGTCAGCAAACTGGCCTGTTTTGGAAAACAAAAGTTTATTAGAAAATAGCCAAAAGTAACGTATAACCTTCCTGGAGCACTTAGATACCTTTTGTTTAGACTATTTCTTTTTTTTCTTTCTTCCTTCCTTTTTTCGTGTGTGTGTGCGCGCGCGCACGACAAGGCTGTTTTATTTCGTGCTTGGGTGCAAGCGGGCCGAATTCGAGAAAGGACCGACAAAGGGAGAAGAGTGGGAATTGGTTTTATAGGTTGGGGCAATTTTGAGGGGGGAAGCCAGGGGTATTACAGAGTAAGATCAGTTACAGTGGTGAGGGTAGGGGCAAGGAGTATACAAAGGCAGGTTGGATAAGGTGTAGGAGTAGTTAAGGTGGTAGGGTGGAGTGGTGGGATATTCACAGAGCAAGAACAGTTAAGATGGCAGGGTGGGGTGAGAAGCTTAATGTTCATGGGAAGCTCCCCTGGGTGATAAGGGATAATGGTGAATGCAGGTGGGGGTTAGGGGAGTGGTCAGCTGAGGCAGCAGGAATTGAGACTTTCTGGGTCTAGGCTTGCACATGGAGGCCTGACACGTTTTTATCTTCAAATGTATCCAAAACAGAAGAACAGAAAAAGCAGCTCCCAATTCCTGGGGGGGTTTATCCACCATCTCATGTCTCTTCATATTCCAAGGCTCTTTTTCTCACTCTGGGCAGGTGACCAGGTCTGGCTTAGAGACAGCCATACCATTTCTAGGCTTTCAGGAAGTCCTGGCATCTTAGCTGTAAATCTTCCAATACCTGCAGGTCATGAAGCCACAGAGAGCTATTTGGACTATTTCTTAAATGAATGGTTGTCAATTGACATGAACCATTTAGACTCCTGACTGAGTTTTTCTTTTTTTTTTTTTAAAACAGGAAAGATTCAGATGAGGCAGACTTGGTGCTGGCGAAAGAGGCAAATATGAAGTGTCCTCAAATTGTAATTGCTTTTTATGAAGAAAGACTAACTTGGCATTCTTGTCCAGAAGATGAAGCTCAATAATTGTTCACTTTTTTTATATATATTTATATATATATATAAAATTTGGGTCTTGTTTTTGGTTTATTAGTGTGACGAAATAACTACATCCAATGAAAATCAAGTTTGATAGGTTCGTTTTGAAGGTAGTGTTGGAAGAGTTGTTGGGTTTTTTTTTTTTTTTTTTTTTTTTTTTTGGCATCCATAGCACTGGTTACTTAGAACAAATCAATAAAAGCTTTCTGTAATTGCTTCCTTGATCAGAAAAGAACATTTGATACCATGGTATATTATTTCCTCTGCATTAAAGAACAGCTTTTCTAAATGTTAGGGAAAACGTCCATAGTCATTACTCAATCAAAACTTGTGTTCTCATAAGCCTAAGGACCATTCTGGGTTTTTTTATGTGTTTTTTTTGTGTGTGTATACATAAAATGCATATGTAATTTTTGTTTTGTTTTGTTTTTAAACATTCACCAAAAAGTCACAAGTAAGCCCATGTTTCTGAGATGCCATTATTCTGAGCAAAATAAGAGCTAATCACTTCAAGTTAAATTGAAATTTTTCCTGAAGCCATACATTTCAAGTATGTAAAGAAATAAGTGATTATAATTAATAGGACAATTTAAATTGGATAATTTTAAAGCATCTATATCTATAAATGCAGTTTTTTGTTGGCAGAATTCCTGAAAGGAAAATTTATCACTAACATTACAGGAGGTTTACCCATCCGTATGAGGAAACTAGACAAGTGCTAGTGTGTTTTAATTAGCTAAACAAAACTTAGTTAAATGAACATTTAAAAATCTGCTAGAAGGCCATTCCTTAACAAACTGTTGAAATTCCTGTTGCTACATTGACTGAAAGGTCATGATTCATGGAACATCTAAGACTTGGTTCATAGAAACCTAATCAGAGATGTTGGCGGTTTATGACCTGCTGACATAAATGTATGAACAACCTTTTGTAATCTAACCTATTGACCTGCATGTTTTTTCTTTACTCCAACTCATTCCTTACATGTAGGCTCAGTCTTTCAGTTACTTGCTTTACTGGTTCAACAAAAGCCAGGAAAAACAACTTTGTAGTAATCAGAATGTTATCCAACTGTATATTGTTTACTTTATTGTAAATACTGGTGAACAGTGGTTAATAAATAGTTTTATATTCCTTTATGCAATTAGACTTTTTTTCTTCTTTGTCCGATTGCCCTCACAATAGAAATAGGAAAGCCCACCCCCACTGGATTATCTTTGTAAATTGGATGATACCGGTAAGGCATTGATGAACATACCCTAGATCTTTTTAGCTTAAGAGTTTAAAATTTAACTAGAAATAGGTGTTTCCACAGTTGGGAGATAAAAATTAGTTTCATGTGACCACTGGGGAGTATTGTCTCATTAAAGTAAGATTTTAAAATCTGGTTTGTTGTGACTGTCCTTTAAAGAACATAAGTATTCTGATAGGGCTGAGTGAGATGATAGATACATTTTAGTTGATTTCCAAAATTAATAGAGAAAGGGAAATAACTGCTGTTAATATTAAGTACTTCCTTACACACCTACCACTGCTCCCAGCAGTGGGGTTCGCAGATGACAGAGAACCTTCTATTAATATTAGTAGTTGGCCCTACATTCAGTTTTAGTAAGGACATTTCTCGAAACATATTGTCCTTTGCCATGCATGGTGGCTTAACACCTGTAATCCCAGCACTTTGGGAGGCCAGGGCAGGTGGATCATGAGGTCAGGAGTTCAAGGCCAGCCTGGCCAACATGGTGAAACCCCATCTCTACTAAAAATACAAAAATTAGGCATGGTGGCACACGCCTGTAATGCCAACTACTTGGGAGGCTGAGGCAGGAATATCGCTTGAACCCAGAAGGTGGAGATTGCAGTGAGCCTAGATTGCACCACTGCACTCCAGCCTGTGTGACAAGGCAAGACTCCATCGCAAAGAAAAAAGAATCTTCTAAAAGATCTCTGATTGTCCTGACTTGCATCAGATGCCCTCCCTGTAACTATTAAGCGTGAGGAGATGTGTGGAGTACTGTGATTACATCAGTCGCTAGAAGAGTGCTTTCCAGGACAGTGAATGTTTGCCTTATGTAAACAAAATGTGTAAGAGAATTCCAGCCAATTTGAAAATGTCATTTGTTTTTTTGAGATGGTCTCGCTCTGTCGCCCAGGCTAGAGTGCAGTTACTACAACTTCCACTTCCTGGGTTCAAGTGATTCTCGTGCCTCAGCCTCCCAAGTAGCTGGGATTACAGGCGCCCACCACCATGCCCAGCTAATTTTTGTATTTATTTAGTAGAGAAGTGATTTTGCCATGTTGGCCAGGCAAGTCAAACTCCTGAACTCAAGCCATTCACCTGCCTTGGCCTCACAATCTTGGAATTACAGGCATGAGCCACTACGCCCGGCCTAAAATGCCTTCTTAAATTGTTCTTGACTTTTTGAAGCTTTTTTTTTTTTGAGATGGAGTCTCACGCTGTCGCCCAGGCTGGAGTGCAGTGGCGCAATCTCGGCTCACGGCAACCTCTGCCTCCCAGGTTCAAGTGATTCTCCTGCCTCAGTCTCCAGAGCAGCTGAGATTACAGGCACCTGTCACCACGCCTGGCTAATTTTTTTATTCTTAGTAGAAACAGGGTTTGGCTATGTTGGTCAGGCTGGTTTCAAATTCCTGACTTCTTGATCCACCCACCTCAGCCTCCCAATGTGCTGGGATTACAGGCATTAGCCACTGTGCCCAACCTAGAAGCCTTTTTTTTTTTTTCTTTTGAGATGTTCTTGCTCTGTCACCAGGCTGGAGGGCAATGGCATGATCACAGCTCACTGCAGCCTCAACTTCACAGGCTCAAGCAATCCTCCCATTTCAACCTCCCAAGTAGGTAGGACTACAGGCACACATCTCCCAAGTAGCTGGGACTACGGCTAATTTTGTTTATTTTGTAGAACGAGGTCTCACTATGTTACCCAGTCTAGTCTCAAACTCCTGGACTTAATCCTCCTGCCTTGGCCTCCCAGAGTGCTGGGGTTACAGGCGTGAGCCGCTGCACCTGGCCACTTTCTAGAAAACAAGACCATAGACTCCCTTTTTATCTTTATTCACAAGTTCTGCATCTTAGCTCCTTAAAGGAGAAAATAATACTGAATCTAATATTAAATAATCTTTCATACCAACCTTTTTCCTTATATTTCAATTTTGGTATTTTTGCAGATGGAATTTTGCTATTCTTGTCCAGGCTGGAGTGCAGTGACACGATCTCAGTTCACAGCAACCCCCCCCTCCTGGGTTCAAGCGATTCTCCTGTCTGAGCCTCTCAAAGTGCTGGGATTACAGGCATGAGTCACCACTACTGGCCATATTTCAATTTCTACTATAAGGATCAGTCGGCTGGGCATGGTGGCTCATGCCTGTAATCCTAGCACTTTGGGAGGCCGAGGTGGGTGGATCACCTGAGGTCAGGATTTCAAGACTAGCCTGGCCATCATGGTGAAACCCCATCTTAAAAAAAAAAAGTTAAAAAAAAAAAATAATAAATATAAAATTAGGCCGGGCGCGGTGGCTCAAGCCTGTAATCCCAGCACTGTGGGAGGCCGAGGCAGGTGGATCACGAGGTCAAGAGATCGAGACCATCCTGGTCAACATGGTGAAACCCCGTCTCTACTAAAAATACAAAAAATTAGCTGGGCATGGTGGCGCGTGCCTGTAATCCCAGCGACTCAGGAGGCTGGGGCGGGAGAATTGCCTGAACCCGGGAGGTGGAGGTTGCGGTGAGCCGAGATAGCGCCATTGCACTCCAGCCTAGGTAACAAGAGCGAAACTCTGTCTCAAAAAAAAAATATATATATAGATAGATAGATAGCCGGGCGCGGTGGCTCAAGCCTGTAATCCCAGCACTTTGGGAGGCCGAGGCGGGTGGATCACAAGGTCAAGAGATCGAGACCATCCTGGTCAACATGGTGAAACCCCGTCTCTAGTAAACTACAAAAAATTACCTGGGCATGGTGGTGCATGCCTGTAATCCCAGCTACTCAGGAGGCTGAGGCAGGAGAATTGCCTGAACCCAGGAGGCGGAGGTTGCAGTGAGCCGAGATCGCACCATTGCACTCCAGCCTGGGTAACAAGAGCGAAACTCCGTCTCAAAAAACAAAACAAAAATATATATATATATATAAAATTTAAAAAAAGGATAAGTCAAGCTCAGTAGGACCCAACAACTACCTATTTCCCTAATGCATTTATTGGACACTAATAACATCCTAATTTAATATTCTGAATTGATCATTCTTGTATATTAAGCTAATATTTTTAGTGCTCTAAAGCCACTTTTAGTGTCTACGTTCTTACTCATTTTGATGAGAGTAGGAGAGATTGAAGTGAAATGAATAAAGAAAAATGAGGGACAGACATCAAGGGGAAAAGTAGGTGAGAATGGTCATTAGGAAATTTAAGAATAAAATTAAGACACCAAAGTAGATATATATTCAACATGCATGACATCACTTAACAAGGTCTTTTTGGTATTTCAGTAACCGAACACCTTTGGATAGACCCCAGGATGGACACATTTTAAAGGGAATTCATCCTTCTAGCAAACAGTGTTGCAGTGAGGTTTCTCCCTTTTAATTCTCTAGTCTCTCTGTTTAGCTTTCATGAATATCTGATTTTGCCCCAAGAAAACTTTGAGTCATATTGTAGGAACTCCTCTGACATGATGAAAGGCATAAAAGTTGGGACATTTTGCAGAGAGAATGCTGTAGCCTTCTTGCAGTTCATTACATAGAGTGGCAATACAATGAAAAACTCGGATTCACTCTGAAATCTCAGTTGTTCTCCACAGAAAGCCATAGTCAACCGTTTTCTAGCACCAAAACATGACATCTAATATAGGACAGGATTCTTAAATAATACTACTCCTTTGTAGTATCATGAAAAAATAAGATACTGATCTTTCCACAGGTGGTAGTTAGGCAAACCAGGGCAGAGAAGGACTGAATCTTTTGCTTTCTCCTCTTCTAGAACATGGGAACAAGTACTTGTCTTTTTCACTGCTGTTATGCCTAGCACCTGGAAGAGGACCTAGTATCTATTTGGGGAAGGGTGCTAAATTTAAATTTGGGCATGGCTGGGCGCGGTGGCTCACACCTGTAATCCCAGCACTTTGGGAGGCCGAGGGGGGCGGATCACAAGGTCAAGAGATTGAGACCATCCTAGCCAACATGGTGAAACCCGGTCTCTACTGAAAAATACAAAAATTAGCTGGGCGTGGTGGTGCGCACCTGTTGTCCCAGCTACTTGGGAGGCTGAGGCAGGAGAATTGCTTGAACCTGGGAGGCGGAGGTTGTAGTGAGCCGAGATCACACCACTGCACTCCAGCCTGGCGCCTGGCAACAGAGCAAGACTCCGTCTCAAAAAAAAAAAAAAAAAAAAAAAAAAA